>NC_134693.1:18359714-18659714 GCF_050947455.1 Rhinoderma darwinii | reverse complement strand
CCGTTTGCACTGGACCCGTCACCATTGAAATCAATGGTGATGCAAACGGAAACCTATGGTTTCAGTCAGGGTTCCGTTCATGGGTTCCCCTGACGGAAAGGTCCGACAGAACCCATGAACGGAGCCCCGATACAGATGTGAATGAAGCCTTACACTTTTAATAACACAGATTTTATGACTATCAGATTGGATATTCTTTGATTACATGTGGCTTAAATTTGTGATATTTTTTTTACAAATCTTCAAGGTACCCAAGGAAGTTTCATAAACTTTAGTCAATATATATTAACCCTTGCTGTACCTAGCTATAATTCACTATATCATAGTGGCCGGCAAAACAAACTGATAGAGTATAAATTGGCTTCAAGGTATTTTATCAGTAAAAGAAAAGTGACAGATTTGAAAGATTATTGGCAACGACTATATGATTGCACTTTCAGGAAGTGATGGTAAAGTTGCCTCAGTGTTGTATAAAATACTATCACAATCTTTGTATTTTCCAAAGTCTGAAGAAAACTCAAACAGAATTTAAAGGAAATTGGAAAAATGATTGGATAGTGTTAGTGGAAATTGAAAGGATGATTGGAAAAAGCAAAACGTGATTGAGCAACTTAAGGGATGCGCAGTAATTATGGATAATTTAAGTGCATTTTCTTCGAAAATCGACTTCTACGCTGAATGAAACGGCTGAATAATGTTATGAATTCCACAAAGATAACTATTTATGGAACTTTTTAGCGCAGTAAATGTATTGCTATTTCCCTTCAGATGAGAGATTGTAAATGTTTTTAATTTTAGAAGATGAGCACGGCAAAAACAAGAGGCCACATTCTGAACATACCGGAGATTTCTTAAAAACAAAAACCTCATTGTCCTTACTTTGCGTTTTGAAAGCTCTTTATGCTTTATTTCATGTTGCTTATATAGATAGCGCCAACATATTCCGTAGCTCCAGTCACACCAGTCCCTATACCCAACGAGGCTCACAATCTAATTTCCCTATATCAGAAACACACACAGGGCCAATTTCATAGGATGCCAATTAAAGGGGTTATGTGGGGACCAAAAAGTATTAGCAGTGTAGTCACTGCAGTATGTGAGTACACTGCTAATATACATTCTGGGGGGCTGGAAATCTAGTTGCACATTCTTCCTTCATGATGACACGACTCTTTGTCATGTGACCGGCCCCGCTGTACTCCATGTACAAGCAGGGGCCGTAGTACAACAATTACATAGAGTACAGCGGGGCCGGTCACATGACGAAGAGTTGTGCCGTCATGAAGGAAGACTGTGCACTAGACTTCCAGTCCCCCGACAGCGCTATAAAAATCTATCTGAATGTATATTAGCGAGTTTACTCACATACAGCAGTGACTACACTGCTGATACTTTTCGGTCCACACATAACCCCTTTAAGGTATCAGTATGTTTTGGGAGTGTGGAAGGAAACTGTAGTACCCAGGGGCAACTCTTGCAAACACAGGAAATACATACAAACTCCAGTCAGATTCAAACCCAGGATCAGAGTAACTAACCACTGATCCACTATGATGTCGGGAGCTTTATCAAATGGGTTTCCATGATTGCTGCACACAAGCCTAAGATCACCATGCAC
This sequence comes from Rhinoderma darwinii, assembly GCF_050947455.1. Lineage (NCBI taxonomy): Eukaryota > Metazoa > Chordata > Amphibia > Anura > Rhinodermatidae > Rhinoderma > Rhinoderma darwinii. The sequence continues at coordinate 18,658,096 of NC_134693.1, read as the reverse complement.
AATGCCAAGCGTGTGGTGTAAAGCATGTAAACACTGGACTCTGGAGCAGCATGTTCTCGGGAGTGATGAATCAAATCTCACTATCTGGCAGTCTGATGGTGGAATCTGGTCTGGGGCTGGTTTTCTGTGTTTGGCCCCTTATTTCCAGTGATGGTTAATGTTAATTTTACAACATACAAAGAGATTTTACACAATTGTACACTTTGTGGCAATAGTTTAAGGTTTGGCCCTCGCCTGTGCCGGCATGACTGTACCCCTGTGCACACAGAGCGCTACATAAAGACATAAGGTTATACATTTGTAGGAATGGCTTCACAGCCCTGATCTCAACTCCATCCAACTCCTTTGGTATGAATTGGAACGCAGACTGTGAGCCACATCTTCTCAACATCACTACCTGACCTCACAAATGCTCTTTTGGCTGATGGGTACAAATTCCCACAGACACGCTCCAAAAATCTTGTGGAAAGCTTTCCCAGAATAGTGGGAGATGCTATAGCCATAAAAGGGGGCACCAAATCCAGATTAATGCCCATGGTTTTGGAATGAGATGTCCAACAATCTCATTTAGATGTGCTTGCTGGGCGAGTGTTGTGATGGGCAGGTGTCCACATACTTTGGGCCATATCATGTATATGTCCCTGATGCACTTTTACTTATGAAATACTATTTTATAGCCTATAATTCATTGGATAGATGATAGATAGATAGATAGATAGATAGATAGATAGATAGATAGATAGATAGATAGATAGATAGATAGATAGATAGATAGATAGATAGATAGATAGATAGATAGATAGATATGAGATAGATAGATAGATAGATAGATAGATAGATAGATAGATAGATAGATAGATAGATAGATAGATATGAGATAGATAGATAGATAGATAGATAGATAGATAGATAGATAGATAGATAGATAGATAGATAGATAGATAGATAGATAGATAGATAGATAGATAGATAGATATGAGATAGATAGATATGAGATAGATAGATAGATAGATAGATAGATAGATAGATAGATAGATAGATAGATAGATAGATAGATAGATAGATAGATAGATAGATAGATATGAGATAGATAGATAGATAGATAGATAGATAGATAGATAGATAGATAGATAGATAGATAGATAGATAGATAGATAGATAGATAGATAGATATGAGATAGATAGATAGATAGATAGATAGATAGATAGATAGATAGATAGATAGATAGATAGATAGATAGATAGATAGATAGATAGATAGATAGATAGATAGATAGATAGATCATAGTAAATCCATGGTGTTGTTATAAAGAATTCCTGTGTCCTGATGTCGGCTTCTTTTAGGGCTCCACCACTTGAAACATTTGTCTTGACTTTTCTAATGCTTTTATCTTTTTAGATGTCATGCACCAACAAACATGAAAGAGACTTTGATGATAACAAAAGCTTCATGTCTTCATTTTCTTTTCTTTTTTTTTTAGACTGTTGCCCCTTGTAAAGTGTAATGTCCCTGGTAATGATTTGTCTTTATTTAATTTTCATAACACTGGTGCAAAAATGAATTCTTTGTCCTCGCACAGCGTTGCTTAAATCTCTAAATGCTCAGAAGACTTTTCTGCTGATAATTCCGAGGTTCAAATTAAAAATTGACGAAAGACTTAAGATGTGCGCACAATGGTCATTATGTGCTCGTTCCCTATCAACAAATATAATCATTTAAATCCTCACAACCCTGCAGTGCTTCACATTGTGCTGATTCACCTTTTTTGTTGCCAACTTGTTTTTTGGTTTTTTTCGAACTTTTATGTTTCTAACTTTTCAGATGACGTTGTCTGTGTTCTGTTTCTTCTGGAATTGTATTCATTTTACGCCGTCAGTGTAAAGTGTCCTAAATACTGATAAGTACTAACTTGATGTCCAGTAACTTCCACCAAGCCAAACAACTTTTAAGTGAATGTGAAACTTGATTGAACACCATTTTTTTAATTTAATCTAAATAGGTCCAAAATTCTGTGTTAATTAGTTTCCTAAATTACCTTTATAGCTATCTGAACTCTGTTTTTCAATTACAGAGCTCCATACTCCAAGAATAGTTATTATAGATATAATGAAATAATATAATTCTGCCTGCACCTGGCCACCACTAGGCGGAGCTTGCGAGCTCAGTGCATTATTCAATGTAATAAAGGGGTATTCCAGCACAAAACATTTATCACCTATTCACTGGATGGGTAATAAATGTTAGATCGGTTGCAGTCCGACTGCAAAGCCCCACGCATCATTAAAAAACGGTACCCTGTTTCTGTCACTTATATAGAGTTAAAATGCTCGACCACCACTTAAAACTCCTCTTTGCTATGTTTTTGCAGTGAATTACAGTAAGAAACTTGACAAGGGGATGTTATGTGATACCTTAGTGTTGAGAGGGTAACTTTGGACAGACATAGAAAAAGACTGACCAATAGTGTCTTAAGGTACAAGCATCAATGAGTTGGCTAAAATGGCGCACGTGGCATGATAGGCAACTCAGGGCTACCATATATATATATGCCAATAGCTTATTCCAAAAAATATGCATAGTTAATAGAAGAATCTTCATCTTGTATAGATCTACTATGATCACATCAAGAATATCCAATAATCTTGGGTTCTTAGACCTTAAAGTAAGCGATGAAGAGATAGGAGTCACACCCAGGCCCTGGTGCCAGAGGGGACGCAATGAACCATCGGTCACATAAGAAGACACCAGTAGTATAAATAGTAAATGGTAGATTGGGAGAAGCCCTGATAAACATTTTGTATTGGGGCCCAGGAGCTTTAAAGAGGCTCTGTCACCAGATTCATACTTCCCTATCTCCTACCTAATCTAAAAGGCTCTGTGTTGTAGATAATTACTGTGTTGTTGTTTTTAAAAAAACTTAGTTAAAAAGTTATGTTAATTTTAAAATGTATGCTATTTTTTTAGTCACAGCACAGCGTGATCTCGCGAGATCTCGCTGTGACGTCACTTACTCCCGCAGTTCCTTCACTGGAGTGACGGGAGAATGACAAGACATCGTCTCCAGCCGCCTCCTGGCTGGAGGCGATGTCTGGTCATTCTCCCGTCACTCCGGTGAAGGACTTGCGGGAGGAAGTCACGTTACAGCGTGATCTCGCGAGATCACGCTGTGCAGTGACTAAAGCTGGACAGGAATGGAGAGAAGTGTATGACGCTCATTGGTCAGCATCATACACTTTTCTTTACAACGCCCACTTGGTTAAAGTAAAAAAATAACTCCAGTTGGGCTTTTACTACAAATTTGCATAAATGTTAAAATGAACATAACTTTGTCACTAATAAACATTTAAAAAATAAAAAAAACAACAACAACAACACAGCAGTTATGTACAACACAGCACCTTTTAGATTAGGTAGGAGATAGGGAAGTATGAAACTGGTGACAGAGCCTCTTTAAGTTACACCTCTGCCAAGACGAACACTAGAGGAAAGACAGAATTAGTGGATCTCGTCTCTGAGTACAATTGTGGTGTATCTATTACACTATTCTACCAGACGAGAAGCTACACAACAGTTACTGTCTCTCTCCATTAGTGGTTCCAAAGGTACTTCACAGTGGGCATCGGACAAAATATAATGACTCCTTAAGTCCCACCTTTTTTTTTTTTTTGGACACTTTTCAATCAGATCTGGTCCTTACAAAAAGAAAATGAAAATCTGATAGTGGAAGCCCTAAGATTCTCTTTTGATATGTGACAATTTTGATGTTTTTGTCAATCGTTTTTGCCTTTATTTCTAGCAGTATTTCCTTTATTCCTGATCTGTTTTGTTAAATATAATATATATACTTTGTGTGTTAATATATAACATTTAAAACAGAAAAAAAAATATTAACAAGAGTAAAATCTATCACAGTGACATTGTCAATAATTGTTGGGTTTCTTTTGTTACTTTTCATAATCTTGCAGAGTTTGGAAACAGCTAGAAAATTGATGAGTAAGCAGGACCCCGTCAGATCCAAACCTCTGAGACAAGGTAATGCCATACTGCAATTCTGCCTGAATGCTAATTGTATAGATTTCTGCAAAAGCCATTTGAAATAATAGCAGTAAGCCCTAACAACAGTTATAATTGTGTGGAATCCCACAAGCATACATTTGGTTTAATACAGAGGCTTTGTATGTTTGACTCCAATATGTCTCACATTAATGGCTGAATATCCTGTAAAATTACTTTGGAATTTCAAATATGTCTACAATCTTACTGAACAAGTATAATTTTTCCTTCTTCTTTTCTTTTACTGAGTAAACTACCCTCAGTATAAACGGATAAGAAGATTCCTGGAGATTTAAGATCTTGAATGTACAATACAGGTTAAAGGGGATATCACACGAGGGACATTTATGACATATCCACAGGATATGTCATAAATGTCAGATAGAAGCGGGTCCCAGCTCTGGGACCCACACCTATCTCTAGAACGGGGCCCCCTAAACCCCGTTTCTACCTCGGCTGATTTCCCGACCATGAAGGAGAAAACAGCGTAGCTCGCTGAGCTACGCTGCTTCTGTAACTGCCACTCACTACTATGGGACTTACGGAAACAGTGTAGCCCAGCGAGTTACGCTGTCTCCGTAACTTCCGACCATGTAATCAGGAAGTGGCCGGGAGGCAGCGTGAGCACAAAAAGCTAGAACGGGGTTTAGGGGGCCCGTTCTAGAGATAGGTGCGGGTCCCAGTGGTGGGACCCGCATCTACCTTACATTTAGGACATATCCTGTGGATTTGTCATAAATGTCATCTGTGGGAAAACCACTTTAACCAGTTCAGGACCGCGCTATTTTGATCCGTCAGGACTAGACACCGTTTAGCCATTTTTAGCACGCGTTAGTTAAACGGCTAGAACTTTGTTGGGCTAGCGGCGTGATTTTTGGAAGGTTTCTTTTTTAATCATTTTTATACACATCCTTTTTGCTATTTTAGAATTTTAAGGCTTAAAGTTTGAAAATAATAGTAAAAAAATAAGCTTTTTTACTTTTTAGCTATTTTTTTCTGGTAATAATTTTGTTTTACCATAAAATAGACCTTTTGTTTGTGATTGTCATTGTCTACTATACATTTTTTATATATTTGTCTATATTTGGGTAATTGTCTCAGGGATAGCGTTACAACAATGATTGGCGGGGGGAATGTTTTTTTTTGGGGTGGGTATTTTATGCGTATTATTAATTTTTTTTTACTTTATTTTACATTTATTTTTTTATTATTATAGTCTGTCACTCAAAGGTCAGAAAAGACTTTATTTTATTTTATTGGGGGACTTTATTTTTTTTACTTTCTTATTTTACACCATGTTTTTCTACTGTACAGGGGAAATCAACCCTCTTATAGTGACTATTTTCACTAATAGGGCTGTGCTGGGTCTAGTAAGCAGTCTGCCCCTAACAGCACCCGGCGATCATATGACCAGTCACATGATCACTGGGACCAATAGAGACAACGGCGCTGCCTCTATTCATATACACAGCGCTCATTGGGCGCTGTGTAGAAAAGATCAGGGGAGATAGAAGCAGCGAGAGAGAGAGAGAGAGAGAGGGAGAGAGAGAGAGAGAGAGACTGTCTGCTTAAATTAGTGCTGATGCTGCTGTGATCACAGGACTTTATTTGCTAGCAAGCTCCCCACAGCATGGGTGATAAATGTCTAATCGCTGGGGGCCCCACCTCTGGAACCAACACCGATCACTAGAACAGAGGTCCCAAGCTCCCTGTTTCTGTGTCAGTCCCATAGACTTTGAACAGAGCGCAATCATGAAAGCTCGACCACTGCTCCATTCAAACCTCCTCACTCCGACCACATACACTGAAGGCAGGAGATGTCTGCAGTACAAAAATGTAATTAGAATGAAACCCTACTTCTATTAGCCAGAGCTGAGAGCCACTCTCATTGTGATGGACTCGTCGGTGCAACCATATATTACATAGCCACCCATTCATTCAAACAGGTACCTTGTGATGCAAATTGTTCAATACCACATAGAAGTGGAGTAAATGTGCAGCATCCCCTGCTAAATACTGCTGATTGTGAGATACCAGTAGCATATATGTGGTGGGGAAGTATATAGATCAAAGTAGATCTGGAAACCCTAGAGCTTTACCACTTTACCTTTTTTGTCTCTACACCTACTATGCATAAGTATGTGTCTCCATGATAACAGACAACAAACAAACCCTGTGTAGTCTGATCCTGCAGTCATACTCCTATCTAACCTCTACTTCTTACTAACCTACTTAATGTAGGCAGGAGGCAGTAGGGGACAGATGGAAAAGAGAATGACTGCAGGATCAGACTACAGAGATTTTGTAGTCTGTTACCACGGAGATGCTCAGGTCTGCATGGGAACTGTAGAAACAAAACGATAGTTAATTTAAATCAAGACCTGTTGCAAAATTGCCTAATTTTTCATTTCAGACACATTTTAGATACATTGGAACAGTAAAAAAAAAAAAAAAATTGATTGTAGCGGTGGATATAGCCTTTAAGATTAAAATATTTCCTAAAATATCTGCTTCTTTTGTTTGATACATCAGAATGAATTATATGGAGAATGTTGCCCATTTTATGCCAAATTCTCCAGTTTGGCCTTTACTGATCCATAAAAATGGCCAAGACTGGTTCACATCTCTGTCTATGATAATTGCTCCCAGTCAGAAACCCCAGTAAAGTTGTGAGTACTATCACTATTTTATGAGGTCATCGGCCAGCTGCACCAATAGGATCCAGCTGTTTGGCATGGCCGATAAATCCTAATGTGTGGCCCGCATTCTGTGTATGATTAGACTGGAACCTTCATTAATAAAGGCTTCATTCTCAAATATATATTACGGGTAATTTAAACCAGCCGAAGATTATAAGATTTGTACGGTTTTATAATAGACATAGAGCATTCATGCCTGATAATCCATTTACGAGGGAAATAGTAAAGTATGGTAAAAAAAAAAACAAAAAAAAAACAACTTGATTTTAATGGGAAGTTTTTAGCATTCTGCAGAAGGTGATTCAATGCCCTTGCTACACCCCCCACCCCAGCTTTGAAGCCTATATATTTGACACCAGTTTAAAACCATCTATTTTGCCCACTTAAAATCTGTTGAATGCCGTACACTTTGCAATGCAATCATTACATATTCTGTTTTATACAGGAAAGGCCGAGCTACTTGTCTGCACCCATGGGATATAAATGCATGCGGAATCGTTTAAATATAATAATTAAAATTTAGACTTCAGACTCTTTCTTGACACTGGCACAGGGTTTGCTGGGAAATATTTTATAAACCTGTTTCTTTAATGATCTCCTATTTTCTTTGATGACCTGCGGAGCTGATTTATAGTAGCGTACAGTATAATGCTACACTGCCATATAACCCTGACAAATAAGGGGAGTTGTTTGCTTTTACATTGTACTATTTCATGGTTTTCTGTTACCACAATACAAGGCTGCTTATTAGAGTCGTAATAAAACCTGCCTGTGCCTGTCAGTGCCCTTATAAACTCACAAGACGCCTTTTTATTATTTTATGGGGCTATTTTTTCACCCTGTTCTGCTCTGCATAGAGAAAAATCCTGGATTGTCTAAAATACAGCTTTATCTTAAAGGACTTAAGCATATTTTGCAATTAAAACTGTAGTTAAAGTTTTATTTGGATGGTCCAAAGTGGACAATTCCTTTAAATATTATTGTTATATCTAAGAATATACATTTATGGCCTATCATTAGGATAGGCCATTAATGCCTGGTTGATACAGGTTCAACACCCCCCCTCCCCCCACTGATCAACAGAACAGATGCACTTCTGTGTCTAGAAAAACACTGAAGGGGCTGCTGCTTAGTTCTCAGTATATTTGGGGGTCCTAAGGATTCTACCACCCCCAATCACACATTGATGATCTTTTATGAGGATAGGCCATCAATGTGTATTAGCGGGAAAGCCCATTGAATTTGACAATAATATTTAAAGGGATTGTCCACTTTAGACAATCCCTTTGGCTCCTCTATTAGTCAGCGTTGAGAGCATCTTAAAAGAGTGGCACTGTTAATTACATTCATACCTATTGACTTCAATTAATATTTTTGGATACCTCCTTTCCCACCGTTAATTCATCAAGGAAGTAGTCACCAGATAGTAGCGTAGCTACTTTAGAGGCAGACCAGGCACTTGCTATGGGGGTTGTGGTGAGAGATCCTGGCACTAAATTGTTCTACCTGCTTCTTGGTGCACAGCAGATATATAATTTGCCTGCCACCACCACTAGGGGGAGCTCCCCACATACATAGATGTTAAAGGGGTCGTCTGGTCATGGGGTGGCTTTTCATACTGAGGACCTATTCACATAAATGATTGGTGGGAGTCCGACACCCAGACCCTGCACCAATCCAATCAGCTTTTTCAGTTGCCTCCGGCACCGCAAGTTATGCAGTGGTCAGTGCCGGAAGCAAAAAGCTCCAACCACTGAAAGCGGCAGTGCTGCAACTCTGCTCCTATTCAAGTGAATTGTAGTACAACTGCAGTAACCCAGCACGGCTGCAATACAGTGTACAGAGCCGTCTTATAATGTTCCGACACCGAACACTGCATAACTCCCGGTGCCGGAGGCAGCCGGAATAGCTAATCGGTACAGGGTCCAGGTGTCGGACCCCCACCGATCATATAAGGGCAAGACTGAACCCTCCATACAGATAGACAACAAGACCCAGACTTAGTCCCCCTTCTGAATTGACTCACCAACCACTAAATCTAAATCTACTTTGGTATATGATCCTAAAAGGACATGTTTTGAGAACAACTCAACCTTTATAGATTGGCCTGAACAAAAAAAAATTGTATATCGTGCCCACATAATACAGTCAAGCTGAGCCCAGTAAAAACTCTATAAAGAGTAAAAATAATACCAGAATACACTCTCCAAATAATTCGGCCAATCAGAGCCTACATAATACTGCCATATAGTGCCCAAGTTATACCACCACCACCACACATGGAATTAATAATGCCGTTCCACAGTCAGACATATGTGATAAAATTGGGGGTCAAAGAAGCCCTTAGGTAGGGGCAATTTCCAGTTTACCCCTGCTTTAATCCAGCCCAATACTCATATTTTATTTCTCTAGTTAAAAATGAAATAATTAAGATCTAAATTAGCACAACACAAACTAACAAAAACACAAATTAATGTGTAAAAACAAAAAGATTCAATAGACGGAAATCGGTCTTTTCTGTCCCACTGTACAAGTTCTCATCCACAATAAGCTACGAGATGACAGGTTCCGATGTTATAGAATGCATTACATTTTATAAATTTTTTTGAATCATACAGCACGAGGTTATTTTTTAATCTACCCCCAATTCACTTCCCGTTCTGGTAGATTCAGACAAGTTTCTAAAACATACTGTATACACACTGATACAGAAATAAAGGTTTTGTCCTGGATATATATACATATTGATGCTGTGACCTTTTTAGCTACAGGGAAAGAGAAATGTTCTCTTTATATATATCAGCATAGTTTTATGCTATTTTCCATGCTTTTTTTTTTGGGGGGGGGGGGCGGTCCAAATGTTGATATATCTGAAATTCACTCTACTAAGTATTTTGGTCAAACCGGAAGGAAAAAGGAAGAGCCTGATAATTATTGGAGAGAAGTTTACTTTATGATAAAAAATAGTGCAAAATCTTGAGGGCATTTCCATATGTATAAGAAGACATAAAAGAGTTCGGGTGAGCCAAAAGGCGGATGGGGCATGTCTGATCCTTAGCAAGTAAAGAGTAATGAGAAAGCTGAACACATATGGGTCCGTGTAGTACAGATCCATAACACAGTACCCAAGTACGTAACTATAATGGTTGGAGAGTTTACGGGTTCCACCCGGGCCAAGAAGCCGGAGGGCCAAAAGGTCCACCTGCCACATATGAAGGAACTAGTTCAATAAATGACTCATCATAGTTGGGGGCTCTGTTACATATTTTGCTTTGTGCCCTAGAAATGCAAACTCCCGTTCTTATGGTGCCATAGCCTTGCTGTTGAATTGTAGCATGCCATATTACTTGGAGATGCTTCTAGGGGAGAGTATTGTGGCTTTAAACAGCAGGAAACTAGGGTAGAGTATGATATCCTCAAGGGCGCTCCAAATGCAAGCGCCTACAGGTCCATAATGTGTGTCACCATAGAGGGTCTCTGCTTGTGGCTTTGCCGTGTTGATTAACCCTAAATGAACAATTTTGGGATAATTACAAGGAGAATCACCTCCCTCCAACTCCTTGTTGTTAGGCTATTTTACATCTATCTATCTATCTATCTATCGATCTATCTATCTATCTATCTATCTATCTATCTATCTATCTATCTATCTATCTATCTATCTATCTATCTATCTATCTATTTCATATCTATCTATTTATCTATCTATCTCATATCTATCTATCTATCTATCTATCTATCTATCTATCTATCTATCTATCTATCTATCTATCTATCTATCTATCTATCTATCTATCTATCTATCTATCTATCTATCTATCTATCTATCTATCTCATATCTATCTATCTCATATCTATCTATCTATCTATCTATCTATCTATCTATCTATCTATCTATCTATCTATCTATCTATCTATCTATCTATCTATCTATCTATCTATCTATCTATCTATCTCTCTCTCTCTCTATCTATCTATCTATCTATCTATCTATCTATCTATCTATCTATCTATCTATCTATCTATCTATCTATCTATCTATCTATCTATTTCATATCTATCTATCTATCTATCTATCTATCTATCTATCTATCTATCTATCTATCTATCTATCTATCTATCTATCTATCTATCTATCTATCTATCTCATATCTATCGAATTCAAGGACCCATATCATACGTGCTAGAAAGCACAAGTAATTAGCTATAGAAATATATTTAAATAGGAACTAGATACAAGTCAGATAGTCGCTTGAGGTTACAGAGAGAGCAAGATTTTCCCGTTTTATATTTACTTACGAGCTTCTGTTTTATCATATTCCCTAAATAATCTGGGCTATAATTTATTTCACTCTGTGTTCAATGTCTCCCTGAGGATAGAATGTGAGCCCAATTATATTTTATATGTATGAACCTCAGGGTGTCTGTGTTGTGCTTGTTTGAGCTATTATTGCTTTCCAGCAGTCAGAACTAAAGTTCGGGCCGTTGAGTCTTTATTTTTGCCTTTTTTTTCTTCAACTAGAGAAGCAAAAACATTAGGAAATTGAACTACATTGCCATTAATGCAAATTTACGTGGTTTATTTCCTTCATTTGTGAGGCATCTGCAGTAAGTGGAAGGTCCATAGACATTTCAGGTAGTAAGAATAATGTAGTCATTATTTTCTAGCGAATATAATATCTTTAGGCAAAAAATATTGGTCCTTACTGGCAGTCAACATCCATCTCCATATAAAAATAATTTCCTTTAGTTAATTGATTATCTTCTACATAGAATAGAATATTTCAAAATCTCTGCTTTTAGTCATTGAATAGTGAGCTTCATTGTTTAGTTGCAGAGGATGAAAACTTTTCCTGGTAATGTGATGATCCCATAGGTGCATGATTTATTACAATTACAGTACAGATATTGGGGCTCTTTCTTGTCACGGGCCTTGCACCTGATCATCACATACATGATCAGGACAGATTTCCATTCCCTCAAAGTTAACAATGAAGGTTCCATTCAATGACTACAAGCAGAGATCTTGTAAACTATAAAGAATTGATATTAGTTTATTCATTGTATAAAGAAAAGTTATGTAAATTTTCTAATATATTTTACCTATCAATTCTTCACAGCTTAAGATCGCTGCTTGTATTAAATGGATAGGAGAGTTCATTGTTTATTTCCAGGCGATAAATATCTTCACCTTGTTTCGAGAAAGAACTTGCACTGTACCTGTAACGAGGCATTCACCGGTGCGATTGTCATATGACGGGACAAATTTTCATCTCCTGTAATTAAATAATGATGGATTTCATTCAATGACTACAAGCAGAGATCCTGAAAACTCTAAGGGATTGACACACAAATCAGATTATACAATTTCCTAACTTTCCTTTCTACAAAGAATAAGCTTTATTTAGTAAAACAGGAAACTTCTTTTAACTATTCACATACCATATGTGCAACCTACAGATGTAGCCATCTTTATCTTGACTCTGACAACTTGCTGCAGCGTGATATCACACAACAAAAGCCATTAAAAAAGTCAAGTTAACGTTTCTTGACACTAGGTATTTAATGCAGTAAAAGTCAAGATAAAGATGGCTACATCTGTATACAGCTGCACAGTGGCCCAGTAGGAAAGGGGGTCCACTGCCCTTTCAATAATGCAACTTCAGCTTCATACTGTCTCTAAGATTGCATGTGAATAGGGACTAAGATAATGAATTGTATAGGTTACAATTACTGGTGGATTGTTAGATATAAATGGAAGTGGGGCTCTCAGACAGCAAGGGGCCAAAAAAATGGTATTACCCGAGGGCCATTAGCTGTCTGTATCCACTCCTGATTCTAGAACTAGCTAAACTAACTAAAGGAAAGGATTGCAGGTGGAGGAGGATAACGATTCCTAAAGGATAGCCCTATCTATTTCCCTTTCGGGGACCCAATCCCACAAAAAGGAAAAGGAAAACTTCTTTGTACAATGGTAAATCTGAATAATCCACTTCAAAAACTTTTGAAAAAACATTCTTAATGGAATCCCCCACACCGTAAGATGAAAGCCCCGCCTACAAAGGAGTTTCCCCCACAAATCTCCGCCTCTTCTCCCACTGAGCTAACAAACCCTAAAAATGAAGCTGTGTATCCCACCTTCTGTATCCCAGCAATATATTATACTGAATAAGAAAATAAAATTCGACAAATATTAGAATTAAAATAAATAATACGTTTAGGTTCTATGGGTTTTTCTCCTCTAAAATTGCTGTTAATTTGTTAAACGTGAAAAACATATATATATAAAAAAAACAACTAAATAATTCTTTGTGCTCTCGGATTAGCAGGGTTTTCTCCACCTACAGAGGTAGAATTTAATGTGGTATGTGTGGGTGAGTTATAACTCAAATGCTTTATAATTGCAGTTTGTTTAAAGAACAAATTGTAAGTTTAACACCCACCGCAACAATTTCCAGAAATATTACAAATGAAATCATTTTCTGCTGAAATTAGACCTAATTAGACCTTCCCTGGAATCTTTAATAACATCAAGGGTCAGGTCACACGTAAAAGCTCATTTAATTCCTTAGGTTGCTTCGTCGCCAACAGAGCTCCCGACAATAAATATTTTACATAAATTAGATCTGGTGGGGGATAAAAAGGGATGTTAATGAGATATTCTTCATTAAAATAATGTGCCATGTTACAGTACGGTTAGGCCCCATGCACACGAACGTGCTTTTGCGGCTGCAATTGCCCTGAAAATCCACGGGAGAATTGCGGCCCCAATCATTGACTATGGGCCAATTCACACGACCGTGGTTTCCACGGTCCGTGCATGGCCCAGGAGCCTGGACCGCAGAAAGAACGGACATGTCTTATTATAGCCGTGTTCTGCAGTCCAGGCTCATAGGGAATAATGGACGCGGCCATGTGCACGGCCAACGATTTGCGGGCGGCTCGTGGGTGACACTACGCGACCGGCCGACCCGAAAATCATGGCCGGACACATGGCTACGGTTGTGTGCATGAGGCCTTAGAGTTCCCATTATGAGGGTGTCCAGCTGTTTCCAACAGCCCAAGTGACGGCCTTACATATAGTATACGCCAGAAACATTCATTAGGCCCCAAAAACTTAGGGTCAAGATACCAACCACAGTTGACAAATATCTTAATCTGTTCCATCGTTCCATCAGTGTCCCATGAATGACCAGTAAGCTCCTCATCTTTTGAGCTTCAACCCCTGTGTTGAGGTATTTTTGGGTGTCGGGTGTTTCTATGGCCAATGGTCCAGGAAAGGTCAACATTGCCTGTTCTACTGGGGCCACCCAACCAGTATGCAATGGAAAAATACCAAATTAATATGTTTGTCTGGTTCAATGTGAAAAGCTGAATGTTTTTAAAGGTTTCAGTAACTTTGAGATGAATATGGTCAAAATATTGTCAAAAATAAAGTATGGTGGGTATTTGAAATTCCGTCAATCAAAAGGTATAGCTATGTGCATGAATGCGTTATGACTAATACTGGTTATTGAGGACCTTCCAGACCCAAACGTGATGGAGGATTGTTTGAATAATGACTCAACATGATGAAACCTACCCAATATGACATCATGAATTTCCCATAGTTATCTTAGGAATCCATCTTTTTCTGTAATATGTTGAGGGCCAAAGTGCTGGAGGCACATTAGCAATACAGAAGGTGATTGTGACCACTCTGGTTCCATAAGAATGTGGAGATCCGGAGTGGTCACTTCTAGTAAACAAGTCTGTTGCTAGGCAACAGCCTGGACTCACTAACGTTTGGAAACTGTGGTTTTTAAAAGGGATATATTTGCAAGTCAGAAAAAAAAGCTGAAAATTATCAAAATGTCACATGGCACTCAGTAAATTTCTTACATACTTAAAGGGGTTTTCCCATAATAATTATTTATCACCTACCCACAGGAAAGGTGATAAATATCTGATCGGTCTGACCCCCACCGATCACAAGAACGGGTTTACCTTGCTATTCCTGGCAGCCTCATAGGAATGGAGCAGTAGTGCTCATGCTCTATCACCGCTCCATTCATTTCTTTGGGGCTGCCGATCGCCATCTTCGGCAGCCCCATAGAAATGAATGGAGTGGTGGCTAAGAATGCGCACTACCGCTTTTGAAATAACTCTTTAATCATTAACAGAAGAAAGTCCTTAGTAGGGCACATCCTTGTATGACATCAATATTCCCTAATAAGCCTTTTAGTTATTATTTTAAAGTGGTTTTCAGGTTTGAAAAACAGATTATCAAATATCCTATTGGGTAATTATAACTTTATAAAGGTTCAGGACCCTCATTTATTAGCCAGAAATGCAGAGTAGCTTAAAAAAGCTTCTCTTACACTGGGGGACATGGCACGTTTGTCATTTATTTCAATAAATAGCATGCAATGCTTTAATTCCCCTGTGGAGGCACTGCAGGGAAATTGCATACTTGCTGCCAGGTTTCCAAACAGGTTACCGCTGATCGCTGGTGGTCCTAACAGTAGGACACCATGTGATCAGCGAGTCCGGGGACCCCCTCCAACATACAAGGATTGTCCAAATTGGGCAGCTCTTTGAATGAATGTTATCAATGTTAATCAATTGTATCATTATTCTAAATACCAGAACTTTTCATTGCAGCTTTCAGAAACGGACTCAGTGCTCATAAAACACAAATATTTATCACCGCAGAAAATTTACTGAAAACTGTTAATCATCCGCAGACATTAATGAGAACTTTTCAGGATAACAAATATATATATTGGAATCAGCCAATGTGTTTCTTATTCTCCATCCCTTCCACCTTTAATTGTTTTCCAGATATTCATATGCGGGATGTTAACAGTTCATCCTCAAGTTATATTTCACTTGCAAATTGCTTTTCAGCCATCAAAAAGAAAGTAATATCATCCAATAAACGCATTTCATATAAACAAGATTTCTTTTCTGAGGAGAGAAATCCTGTAATAATCTCAGCTCTAAATGTGATATTGAATTAAAGTTGCACATAAACTTTGTTTAATAGATTGGGTTTTGCCAGATCTTTATGTGCAGCATTCAATTATGATGGTGTGGCATTGAATTGGCATACAAATGTATTAAACGTATGTGAAGTATTATTTCTCCTGGGGCAAAGATTCAGTTTGCTTCCCTAGCGCTGTATCTAAATAGCCTTGCCAAGACAGAGCGACTTATTGGTGCCCCTCCTGCCACCCAGCACTTGAGGCACATAACCCTCCAGCCACCTACTAGCTGCGCCCCTGGTAGCAGAGCTTTAGGGCACGCTCACACGTGGCGGAATTGCTGTGGAATTCCGCTGTGGACAGTCCGCACTGGAAATCCGCAGCAGACAGTCTGTCCGCACCTTTTTAGTTATCTTCGTGCAGACGTTGCGGACAACTCCGCTGCGGACCATAGGCTGCGGTGCGGAATTTGGTGTCCACAGCATACACTCGTCAATTGCCTAATGCCCCAGTTACCCCAGGAAAGGAATCCTAGTAGCAAACGAAAACCACATAGTATTATTTAGCAAAATAATTTATCAACTTTTCTTCGCCAGTTTTCTGGCGTAGAAAAGTCACAAAAGGGCCCACTTTTTGGCCTTTTTGCACCACCCGCATCACTTTTGTGGAAAGGGGGCGAGACCTCAGGGAAAGGGGGCGTGGGTACCGTGGCTTTAAAAAATGTATTATTATTTTCTCTCTAAGGGGCGCAGCAAGATAGGGGCCTACCGTGCCACCCCCTGACCACACTACCCCCCTTTCCCCAGACTACCACCCCTTCCCTTCCATTAGACAGTTAAATAAATAAAATAAAAATAATTATACTCACTTCTCCACTCCTCTTCTCCTCCGGCTCCCTCATCACTCGATCACCACTCATACAAGGACCTGATGCAGCGTCAGGACCTAGTATGCGATGCAGCACTGATGACGTTGAAGTTCCTGACACTAATCGGCGTCAGGTCCTTGTATGAGTGGCACTAGGAGAATGAAGGAGCCGGAGGAGAGGAGAGTAGCGATATGCTGAGTATGACTGTGGGTTTTTTTTGGCCGAAGGGGTGTAGTGTATGGCGCTCAGTATTATAATGGAACTATATGGCAGTATTATGTGTGCTATTTAAGGGAGTATTATTAAATGCTGTATATTATTTGGGCACTATATAGTGGAATTATATGGGTGTTCCATATGGCAATATTGTCTTGGCACTATATGCCAGTATGGTAGTATTATGTGGCCTTAAACTACCAGAATAACTGTCTAAATGTAGCAAACATAAAGGCCCTACTTTGCTTATTGCCCAGGACCCCAATTTATAAAAAAAAAATCCTCATTGTTTTAAGGATCTCTTGTTACAGTCATTGAATAGGAACCAATAGGGTAAGTTCACACATAGCGTAAATACTGTGGATTTTCCGCAATGGATTTAGTTGCGGAAAATCTGCAGCATAATACAGTAGCAGCAAAGTGGATGAAATTTGTACAAATCTCCTCCAAGCGCTGCGTAAATGATGAGCGGAATTTGTATTTGCATAAACGCTGCTTTTTTGTTGCAGGTTTTCCCCATTGAATTCAGTGGAGAGGTAATACCTGCAACAAACGTCAAGATTTTTTGGGAGGAAATGCTGCGATTCCGGCAAAAAAAATCCCAAGTGCGAAAAAAAATTTTTTTTATACTTACCCAGAATTCACAGCTTCTTCGTCCTGGCCGGCCTCCTGACCAGGACAGATTTGTATCCCCTGGAGCTGAAAAGTGAAGGCAAATGAAAAAATTGTGAAATTGTGTCATACAGAGAAACAGGAATATCCCTTTAACAACATGGAGAATTTTTTTAAATCTTTTAAAACCCTTTTAAATTTCACTTACTATCCATGTCTTTTATAGGCGAGGTGGACCCCTTGTTTTATGGTGCTAGGTACTAGCTCTTCCCACATGTATATATTCCATTTCTGTATATATTACTCTGCTGTTTTGTCTGATAAGAGACTAGATCCCAAAACGCTTTATACAAAAAATAAAAAACACTTTTACTGATTAACTTCAATGAGTCTCTAAAGTACCACTTCTTCATATCTGCTTGACAGGGAGCACAGTCCTAAAATAGGCTCTTTTTCTACTTTCCAGTACTACGTAAATATCTGTCAGTTTTAGTAAATACGTGTTCCTAATGAAATAACTGGCGCACCCTTTCGTAGAACTCTACATTGAGCCTTTCCTCTTTTATTCCTCCTGGAAATGTATGGATAAATTTACAAATGGCCATTACCATTTCCCAATGGGGCAAGTCCTTACACAGTCTAAAACTGTGTTGTAGTTTCGTGCACAGCGGGTGGCCGGGACCTACACAAGGCAGAGAAACTGTTGAAGGGGCTTTTTCCCCTATTATTTTTGGGATCCCGGAGGTCGGACCTCCAATCATGAAGTGATGGTATGTGATAGCGATATGTCATCACTTGAAAAGATGGGAATATTCCTTTAATTTTGGTTAAAGATCAGCTGCAGTTTGAGGAGTATTGATTAGTTCATACTTTGTCTTGTAGACTGTCATTTACGGTTGTTTTCGAAGGTGAAGCAATCTGTGCTACAATTTTCTGCGGTTGATATTATGACAGTTGAATAACATACAAGAAAACTAAATAAGAAAAAAAATTATAGAAAATCATATCACACTTCGAAAAAAAGATCAAACCGAAAATGTTATTTCTTTACAGTAAATGAGGCTGCTTAGAGTTCGTTTAGTATTTTACTAATGAGCTTAATTTTACCATTATTATTAAAATGGTTTTAATTAAAATAAGATAAATACTTAGCAAATGAAAGATGAAATTTCTAAGAAACTTAATTTTATATGCAAATTTAATTAACACGTCCATGTTTTTGTATAAATGCAAATAGCTATAATACAAGATGCTAATATTAGGAGAAGAAGTAATTATTACAGGAAGAAACAGATCTCCAATCAGCAATGAGATAGATAGATAGATAGATAGATAGATAGATAGATAGATAGATAGATAGATAGATAGATAGATAGATAGATAGATAGATAGATAGATATGAGATGATAGATAGATAGATAGATAGATAGATAGATAGATAGATAGATAGATAGATAGATAGATAGATAGATAGATAGATAGATAGATGGATGGATGGATGGATGGATGGATGGATGGATGGATGGATGGATGGATGGATAGATAGATAGATAGATAGATAGATAGATAGATAGATAGATAGATAGATGATTAGATAGATAGATAGATAGATAGATAGATAGATAGAGAGAGAGAGAGAGAGAGAGAGAGATAGATAGATAGATAGATAGATAGATAGATAGATAGATAGATAGATAGATAGATAGGTAGGTAGGTAGGTAGGTAGGTAGGTAGATAGATAGATAGATAGATAGATAGATAGATAGATAGATAGATAGGTAGGTAGGTAGGTAGGTAGGTAGGTAGGTAGATAGATAGATAGATAGATAGATAGATAGATAGATAGATAGATAGATAGATAGATAGATAGATAGATAGATAGATAGATAGGTAGGTAGGTAGGTAGGTAGGTAGGTAGGTAGGTAGGTAGATAGATAGATAGATAGATAGATAGATAGATAGATAGATAGATAGATAGATAGATAGATAGACATTAGATAGATAGATAGATAGATAGATAGATAGATAGATAGATAGATAGATAGATAGATAGATAGATAGATAGATAGATAGACTACCAGAAGACAGGAAAGTCCATTAGTGGGCCCAAGCCCTGACATAATATCAGGCCCAAGCACAACAAGACCCTCATTTTACAATGTTAATAAAGGAGACATGCACTTGTTCTGATAAGCTGGAGGGAGGATCCTCAATCGCATCTCCTCTGGTGGGCCCAAGGTTGTCCTGTCCAAACCTGGCTATACTATCATCTGTATGGTATTGTTGAATGCTTTACCAATATACCATGTACTAGATAAACTATTTGCAGATCAAAATTAACAGTGTGAGATTATACTTTAATATTTCTGTCATTGTGGACATGTTCTATGTCATGATGAAAAATTAAGAACTGTAAAGTACATATACTGTACAACCTTTTAACACCACTTCATTTCATAATATATCTTTATAAGGCTTGCCTTCACAAGGTCATAGAGTCAAAAGATACAATTCTGTTTGCCTGCAACCACCACTAGGGTGAGCCTAGATGCTTACTGCATATTATTATTGTACTCAATGGGTGCTGTAAATGTTTGTATGCAGTGAGCTCCCCCTAATGGTGACTGCAGGCAGACAGATATTTCAATTCATTTTCTATGGCAATATAATGGATTTGGAGCTTTGTAAAAAAAAGAAAAAATCAAGCAAATGATACAGAAAAACGGGCAGACTAATTGAATACCTAAGGTTTACTTGAAATATTACAATTAATTTTCTCATGGTTTTTTTCTAACTACGGAAAGGGGAAACTCTTTCTCTTGCAATGAAATTCGTATTCTATTCAATGTGTTTCCATGGTTTATTGTGCTTAAACGGCTTTATCGTACTTGTCATTATTCTGCACTTTAATTAGAATTTTCTGAACTTTTCTAGCTGCACTGTAGGTTATTTGGGTATTATTATAGAACTGTAGTTCAGCACAGGCTGTTGGTTTCACAGGTAACTAATTCATGAGAAGACAATGGATGTTGAGATGAATAACACCGGCGCTTCACATTTGTACATTATTATAGTGATTGAGAATTTTAAAACTATTTCTATATGAGGTTCATTACACTATCAAAACTGAACATTGAAATATTAAGTTAATTGTAAAGAAAACTTATTCCGAACGTGCAGCAGAAAATGTATTAAAATTAAAAAAAAAAACGTATTGCTTTAAGGGGGTTGTCCTGGACTTTCCTTAGGATAGGCCAATAATGTATAATCGGTGGAGATCTGGGGCCCCGCCAATCATCTAAATACATATGGGTGTGGCAGTGCCTGGTACTGAAGCTCTGCCCTTCTCTGCCCTGTTCACCTAAATAGGCTGAGCTGCAATACCAGGCTTAGCCACACATGAATGTACGGAGATGTGCCTGAACGAACCACTATGGCGCCATGGCCTCTCCGTTCTGATGATAGATCAATTTATTATCTTGGAAACGATGTTTGTACACTAGGGAATTGCATATATAGACATTCTGCTATATATTTACAGCTTTTTTGCTATTCTGAAACCTAGGTGGCCAATGACAACTGCCATTCGAGATCATAGCTTCGTTGCCGAGCAGAATAATGAAACTTAATAGTTGGGTAGAATATGGGTAGATTGTGTTTCACTTTAAATATTGAGCCTCGTCTGTAGGGGAATTTTATCCCCACTGAAGGATTATAAAATGGATAAGATTCTTATAAAATGGGTATAATTGACGTATTTAGTGAATAACTCTACAGTAAATATTAATTGTATTTCACACCCCCCCCCCTGCTCCGTCCTAACCCTTGACAAGGCTTACACTAGCACTGTATTGTGGACCCAAAATAATTTCTCGAGTATATATGATTTCTAAAGTATATATGATTATTTTATTTGCATTGTTTTTCATGGGATGTTGTATAACAATACATACACAAAACAGTGTCTTGACTATTTTTTTAGTATTAAAAAAGTTGCCTTATAAAGGCAGTTCCTATCCATATGCCCTAATAGGGAATATGGATATTAAAGAGGGGGTCCCCCTGCTCGGGACCTACTTCTATGAGCTAGAATGGGTTTAAAGGAGTTGTCCTACCATTAAATATCATATTCATTGTATAGATCATAAAAAAATGAACAACATTTGCCATATACATGCAGTTAAAAAAATAATTCAGTAAAGAGCTTTGCTGTTTACTTACACAGTATACTGCCACCTTGTGTTAAAAGTTTATAGCAATGTGCAGGTCCAGCTAAAGAGCTGATTGCTGAGGGACACACATGCTCAGTGACTAATCCTATAGCTAGGTCTCTGCATAGTGATCCTCTGCTCACAGAAAAGCAGCCTATAGAAATAATGTTCGGCCCTGCTTGTCAGGGAAGGAGCAGAGCCTCTGCAATAGCATGGCGGTATAGCTGAAGAGACTCCTTCTGCAGGGGAGGTAAGAAGGTACTATATAGTCAGCTGCCAGAGGGGGAAGGAGACTGATTCTGCTCAGAGCCCCTCCCCTAGCGCCACAGATTAGTAGCAGCACCAAGGGGGATGCAGGGAAGCAAAATATGATGAAAAAGGTATTTTCATGCTAGAAATTTTACTTCCTTCACTAAACAGTCCCCTGAGAAGGATCACATGCTGATTTTGGAGAAGTCCTACCTCTAGGACCCTCTAGTCTGTACTGCTCACTAAAAAGTTATCAACTTCTTCACAGACTGCTCTTCTCTATGATAAGGTGGAGTGGCCATGGTGGCTCCTGGTAGGCAGTGTGGATGATAGTTAATGCACCTGCTGCTTTTCCACAGTGAAGAACATGGTTAAAAACATCTGGCAGAGAGAATTTGTTGTGGAGCAGCATTATTAGCAATGGTCTGTCAAAATATTCTTGCTGGAGAATTTCAGGAATGTTTTGAACTATTTAGAAGTGTAATCTTTTGACCTAATGAAGGGTAATCCCTGGGGTCATCCTAGTTCCTGTCCTTGATTCTTTATTTATGAACATTTAATTTAGAATCATGTTTATTCAATCAAGTCAACAACTCATCCAAATGGGTCTAAATGTCTCTAGTGAGGAAAAGTCTTCTCTTGGGTACAGAAATGATGGTCCTCTGGAGGGGGGTTGGATCAAGATCCCAACATTTTGTTTGATTTTTTTATTACTTTGTTTGTATGAAAGTTATTTTTACATGGTAATTATATCAGGAAACCTCTTCTTCCTTTTGTTTTTTTCCTCAAGCACAGATAAATCTGGAGTTGACTCTGCCATAAACCCCTATTTAAATAGTAAATCTTCTCTATTTTTGGCCTGAAAGAGGTTTTCCCACTAAAGAAATTTATTACAGATGGACATATATGGTGCTAAATGGAGGAACTATACTGCAGCCCATACAAACCCGTAGCATCTCCATATGCATGAGCCCCAATTGTTTACCCTTATGTCATTGATATGTTTTATATACTGTAAACCAGGGGTCTCAAACTCGGCAGGGTAAGTGGGCCACATATAGAAAAATTGTGAAATAGACGGGCCGCATTACTTTCATTTTTGATACAATACAAAATTATTGTTAATCAATTAGTTATTTGAACTTCTATAACAATACTACATTACTATAATAATATTACATTACTACAATAATACTACATTACTATAATAATACATTACTATAACAATACTACATTACTATAAGGGTATGTTCACACGAGGGCGTCCGTTACGGCTGAAATTACGGGCATGTTTCAGCCTGAAAACATCCCCGTAATTTCAGCCGTAACGGCATGTGCAGGCGCTTGAACGCCGCGTCCATTACGGGCGTAATTAGCGCTGTTATTCATTGGAGTCAATGAATAACGGCTCCAATTACGGCCAAAGAAGTGACAGGTCACTTCTTTGACGCGGGCGTCTATATACGCGCCGTCTTTTGACAGCGGCGCGTAAATTACGCCTCGTGTGAACAGACAAACGTCTGCCCATTGCTTTCAATGGGCAGATGTTTGTCAGCGCTATTGAGGCGCTATTTTCGGACGTAATTCGGGGCAAAAACGCCCGAATTACGTCCGTAAATAGGCCGTGTGAAAATACCCTAACACTGCATAACTATAATAATACTACATTACTATAATAAAACGTCATTACTATAATAATAATACTACATTACTATAACAATACTACATTACTATAATAATAATACTACATTACTATAATAATAATACTACATTACTATAATAATAATACTACATTACTATAATAATAATACTACATTACTATAATATTAATACTACATTACTATAACAACACAACGTAACTATATTAATAATACTACATTACTATAATAATAATAATACTAAATTTCTATAATAATAATACTACATTACTATAACAATACTACATTACAATAACACTGCATAATGATGATAATAATACTACATTAGTATAACAACACTATATAACTATATTAATAATACTACATTACTACAATAATACTACATTACTATAATACATTATTATAATAATGAGGGCACGGCCAGACGTGGCGGAATTGCTGTGGAATTCTCCTGCGGACATTTTTTACATTTGTTTCTATACATTTTAGGCAAGTTAGTTCAGACGTGGCGGAAAACTCCGCTGCAGACCATAGGCTGCGGTGCAGAATTTTCCCTCCGCAGCATGCACTGTCTGTTGCGGAGAAGAAGCGGAATTTCACTGCGTATTTCAGTCTTTGCAATGCAAAAACTGAAATCTGTGGCAAGTCCGCTGTGTTTTCTGCAACGTCTGAATTACTTGTCAAATATGCAAATGTTGGTGCAGATTCGTTGCGTAATTGCCCCAAATCTGCACCAACATTTGCAGCGGAAAAACTATGCCACTACTGGCCGTGCCCTTAGGGCATGCCCACACGTGGCGGATTTCCTCCGCAACTGTCCGCATCAATGCCGCACAGAATCTGCGTTGCAGATTCTGCGGCGGATCTGCCCAAAATGTGCAGTAAATTGATGCGGACTAGCTGCTGCGGACTGCGGTAAAAGTGCTTCCCTTCTCTGTATCAGTGCAGGATAGAGAGAAGGGACAGCACTTTCCCTAGTGAAAGTAAACGAATTTCATACTTACCGGCCGTTGTCTTGGTGACGCGTCCCTCTTTCGGCATTCAGCCCGACCTCCCTGGATGACGCGGCAGTCCATGTGACCGCTGCAGCCTGTGATTGGCTGCAGCCGTCACTTAGACTGAAACGTCATCCTGGGAAGCCGGACTGGAGACAGAAGCAGGGAGTTCTCGGTTCGTATGAACTTCTATTTTTTTGACAGGTTGCTGTATATTGGGATCGGTAGTCACTGTCCAGGGTGCAGAAACAGTTACTGCCGATCGCTTAACTCTTTCAGCACCCTGGACAGTGACTATTTACTGACGTCGCCTAGCAACGCTCCCGTAATTACGGGAGCCCCATTGACTTCCTCAGTCTGGCTGTAGACCTAGAAATACATGGGTCCAGCCAGAATGAAGAAATGTCATGTTAGTAAAACCAATACACTCCGCAGCACACATAACATCTGCGGACTTCATTGCGGAATTTTGACTCTCCATTGAAGTCAATGGAGAAATTCCGCCATGAGTCCGCAACCGGTCCGCCACAACTCCGCAACAGCCATTGCATGCTGCAGACACCAAATTCCGCTCCGCAGCCTATGCTCCGCAGCGGAATTTTCAGCCTCGTCTAAACGAAGCCTACTAAAAAGAAGTGGAAGGCAATGGAGAAACGGGTCCGCTGCGGATTAACGCTGGGGAGTGTCCGCAGCGGAATTCAAGAGCAATTCCGCCACATGTGGCTTTGCCCTTATACTACAATACTAGAACAATACTACATTACTATAATAATACTACAACATTACTATAACAATACTATAATAATACTACATTACTATAATAACCCCGCTAGGTTTAAACTAAACGGAAGTTTGCGAGTTTTCTCCTCGTGCTCATTTTAACAATCCAGTTGGCTCAGTTGGCAGCGTTTAGCAGACACACGAATGTCAAGATTGGGTAGCCCCTTTTTAGATATTGCCACAGAGCCCTCTGTAGATAATGTGTATAGTGAACAGAAATGAGAAGATAAGAATAAAAATGTAAAAACAGAAGGAAAAAAAAAAAGAATAGGCGGATATAAAAAGTAAGACTAAATTAGAATCAAATTAAACTAAAACAGTAAAAAAAACTAGATTAAAACAGTAAATCTACGTTATGTAAAATTTAGTGTATGAACATCAGTTAGAAAAAAACCTGAACGTCCGTCAGTAACTGACGCTATCTATTACTATAAAAACTGTAGTCTAAGGGCATGGCCAGACGTGGCGGAATTGCTCTGAAATTCCGCTGCGGCCAGTCCGCTGCGGAAAAAGTTGCCTTATAAAGGCAGTTCCTATCCATATGCCCTAATAGGGAATATGGATATTAAAGAGGGGGTCCCCCTGCTCGGGACCTACTTCTATGAGCTAGAATGGGTTTAAAGGAGTTGTCCTACCATTAAATATCATATTCATTGTATAGATCATAAAAAAATGAACAACATTTGCCATATACATGCAGTTAAAAAAATAATTCAGTAAAGAGCTTTGCTGTTTACTTACACAGTATACTGCCACCTTGTGTTAAAAGTTTATAGCAATGTGCAGGTCCAGCTAAAGAGCTGATTGCTGAGGGACACACATGCTCAGTGACTAATCCTATAGCTAGGTCTCTGCATAGTGATCCTCTGCTCACAGAAAAGCAGCCTATAGAAATAATGTTCGGCCCTGCTTGTCAGGGAAGGAGCAGAGCCTCTGCAATAGCATGGCGGTATAGCTGAAGAGACTCCTTCTGCAGGGGAGGTAAGAAGGTACTATATAGTCAGCTGCCAGAGGGGGAAGGAGACTGATTCTGCTCAGAGCCCCTCCCCTAGCGCCACAGATTAGTAGCAGCACCAAGGGGGATGCAGGGAAGCAAAATATGATGAAAAAGGTATTTTCATGCTAGAAATTTTACTTCCTTCACTAAACAGTCCCCTGAGAAGGATCACATGCTGATTTTGGAGAAGTCCTACCTCTAGGACCCTCTAGTCTGTACTGCTCACTAAAAAGTTATCAACTTCTTCACAGACTGCTCTTCTCTATGATAAGGTGGAGTGGCCATGGTGGCTCCTGGTAGGCAGTGTGGATGATAGTTAATGCACCTGCTGCTTTTCCACAGTGAAGAACATGGTTAAAAACATCTGGCAGAGAGAATTTGTTGTGGAGCAGCATTATTAGCAATGGTCTGTCAAAATATTCTTGCTGGAGAATTTCAGGAATGTTTTGAACTATTTAGAAGTGTAATCTTTTGACCTAATGAAGGGTAATCCCTGGGGTCATCCTAGTTCCTGTCCTTGATTCTTTATTTATGAACATTTAATTTAGAATCATGTTTATTCAATCAAGTCAACAACTCATCCAAATGGGTCTAAATGTCTCTAGTGAGGAAAAGTCTTCTCTTGGGTACAGAAATGATGGTCCTCTGGAGGGGGGTTGGATCAAGATCCCAACATTTTGTTTGATTTTTTTATTACTTTGTTTGTATGAAAGTTATTTTTACATGGTAATTATATCAGGAAACCTCTTCTTCCTTTTGTTTTTTTCCTCAAGCACAGATAAATCTGGAGTTGACTCTGCCATAAACCCCTATTTAAATAGTAAATCTTCTCTATTTTTGGCCTGAAAGAGGTTTTCCCACTAAAGAAATTTATTACAGATGGACATATATGGTGCTAAATGGAGGAACTATACTGCAGCCCATACAAACCCGTAGCATCTCCATATGCATGAGCCCCAATTGTTTACCCTTATGTCATTGATATGTTTTATATACTGTAAACCAGGGGTCTCAAACTCGGCAGGGTAAGTGGGCCACATATAGAAAAATTGTGAAATAGACGGGCCGCATTACTTTCATTTTTGATACAATACAAAATTATTGTTAATCAATTAGTTATTTGAACTTCTATAACAATACTACATTACTATAATAATATTACATTACTACAATAATACTACATTACTATAATAATACATTACTATAACAATACTACATTACTATAAGGGTATGTTCACACGAGGGCGTCCGTTACGGCTGAAATTACGGGCATGTTTCAGCCTGAAAACATCCCCGTAATTTCAGCCGTAACGGCATGTGCAGGCGCTTGAACGCCGCGTCCATTACGGGCGTAATTAGCGCTGTTATTCATTGGAGTCAATGAATAACGGCTCCAATTACGGCCAAAGAAGTGACAGGTCACTTCTTTGACGCGGGCGTCTATTTACGCGCCGTCTTTTGACAGCGGCGCGTAAATTACGCCTCGTGTGAACAGACAAACGTCTGCCCATTGCTTTCAATGGGCAGATGTTTGTCAGCGCTATTGAGGCGCTATTTTCGGACGTAATTCGGGGCAAAAACGCCCGAATTACGTCCGTAAATAGGCCGTGTGAAAATACCCTAACACTGCATAACTATAATAATACTACATTACTATAATAAAACGTCATTACTATAATAATAATACTACATTACTATAACAATACTACATTACTATAATAATAATACTACATTACTATAATAATAATACTACATTACTATAATAATAATACTACATTACTATAATAAAACGACATTACTATAATACTACATTACTATAATAATAATACTACATTACTATAATAAAACGACATTACTATAATATTAATACTACATTACTATAACAACACAACGTAACTATATTAATAATACTACATTACTATAATAATAATACTAAATTTCTATAATAATAATACTACATTACTATAACAATACTACATTACAATAACACTGCATAATGATGATAATAATACTACATTAGTATAACAACACTATATAACTATATTAATAATACTACATTACTACAATAATACTACATTACTATAATACATTATTATAATAATGAGGGCACGGCCAGACGTGGCGGAATTGCTGTGGAATTCTCCTGCGGACATTTTTTACATTTGTTTCTATACATTTTAGGCAAGTTAGTTCAGACGTGGCGGAAAACTCCGCTGCAGACCATAGGCTGCGGTGCAGAATTTTCCCTCCGCAGCATGCACTGTCTGTTGCGGAGAAGAAGCGGAATTTCACTGCGTATTTCAGTCTTTGCAATGCAAAAACTGAAATCTGTGGCAAGTCCGCTGTGTTTTCTGCAACGTCTGAATTACTTGTCAAATATGCAAATGTTGGTGCAGATTCGTTGCGTAATTGCCCCAAATCTGCACCAACATTTGCAGCGGAAAAACTATGCCACTACTGGCCGTGCCCTTAGGGCATGCCCACACGTGGCGGATTTCCTCCGCAACTGTCCGCATCAATGCCGCACAGAATCTGCGTTGCAGATTCTGAGGCGGATCTGCCCAAAATGTGCAGTAAATTGATGCGGACTAGCTGCTGCGGACTGCGGTAAAAGTGCTTCCCTTCTCTGTATCAGTGCAGGATAGAGAGAAGGGACAGCACTTTCCCTAGTGAAAGTAAACGAATTTCATACTTACCGGCCGTTGTCTTGGTGACGCGTCCCTCTTTCGGCATTCAGCCCGACCTCCCTGGATGACGCGGCAGTCCATGTGACCGCTGCAGCCTGTGATTGGCTGCAGCCGTCACTTAGACTGAAACGTCATCCTGGGAAGCCGGACTGGAGACAGAAGCAGGGAGTTCTCGGTAAGTATGAACTTCTATTTTTTTGACAGGTTGCTGTATATTGGGATCGGTAGTCACTGTCCAGGGTGCAGAAACAGTTACTGCCGATCGCTTAACTCTTTCAGCACCCTGGACAGTGACTATTTACTGACGTCGCCTAGCAACGCTCCCGTAATTACGGGAGCCCCATTGACTTCCTCAGTCTGGCTGTAGACCTAGAAATACATGGGTCCAGCCAGAATGAAGAAATGTCATGTTAGTAAAACCAATACACTCCGCAGCACACATAACATCTGCGGACTTCATTGCGGAATTTTGACTCTCCATTGAAGTCAATGGAGAAATTCCGCCATGAGTCCGCAACCGGTCCGCCACAACTCCGCAACAGCCATTGCATGCTGCAGACACCAAATTCCGCTCCGCAGCCTATGCTCCGCAGCGGAATTTTCAGCCTCGTCTAAACGAAGCCTACTAAAAAGAAGTGGAAGGCAATGGAGAAACGGGTCCGCTGCGGATTAACGCTGGGGAGTGTCCGCAGCGGAATTCAAGAGCAATTCCGCCACATGTGGCTTTGCCCTTATACTACAATACTAGAACAATACTACATTACTATAATAATACTACAACATTACTATAACAATACTATAATAATACTACATTACTATAATAACCCCGCTAGGTTTAAACTAAACGGAAGTTTGCGAGTTTTCTCCTCGTGCTCATTTTAACAATCCAGTTGGCTCAGTTGGCAGCGTTTAGCAGACACACGAATGTCAAGATTGGGTAGCCCCTTTTTAGATATTGCCACAGAGCCCTCTGTAGATAATGTGTATAGTGAACAGAAATGAGAAGATAAGAATAAAAATGTAAAAACAGAAGGAAAAAAAAAAAGAATAGGCGGATATAAAAAGTAAGACTAAATTAGAATCAAATTAAACTAAAACAGTAAAAAAAACTAGATTAAAACAGTAAATCTACGTTATGTAAAATTTAGTGTATGAACGTCAGTTAGAAAAAAACCTGAACGTCCGTCAGTAACTGACGCTATCTATTACTATAAAAACTGTAGTCTAAGGGCATGGCCAGACGTGGCGGAATTGCTCTGAAATTCCGCTGCGGCCAGTCCGCTGCGGAAATCCGCAGCGGACCTTTTTTATCCATTGGTTTCCACACCTTTTCAGTTAGGTTCGTGCACACATTGCGGAAAAATCCGCTGCGGACCATAGGATGCGGTGCGGAATTTGGTGTCCGCAGCATACACTGGCTGTTGCGGACATGTAGCGGACTTGTTGCGGACATATTGCAGAATTGCTCCATTGACTTCAATGGAGATTCAAAATTCTGCAATGAAGTCCGCAGATGTTATGTGTGCTGCGTAGCGTATTGGTTTTACGAACAGGATATTTCTTCATTCTGGCTGGACCTATGTATTTCTAGGTCTATAACCAGACTGAGGCCCCATGCACAAGAACGTAAAAACGCCTGTAATCACGGGCCGTTATTATGGGACGGGCAGGCCCATAGAAGTCTATGGGGCTCCCGTAATTATGGGTGACTACGTGTGTGCACCCGTAATTACGGGAGCGTTGCTAGGCGATGTCAGTAAATAGTCACTGTCCAGGGTGCTGAAAGAGTTAAACGCTCGGTAGTAACTGTTTCAGCACCCTGGACAGTGACTTCCGATCACAATATAGATCAACGTGTAAAAAAAATTGAAGTTCCTACTTACCGAGAACTCCCTGCTTCTTCCTCCAGTCCGGCCTCCCGGGATGACGTTTCAGTTCATGTGACGGCTGCAGCCAATCATAGGCCAATCAAAGGACAATCACAGGCTGCAGCGGTCACATGGACTGCCGCGTCATCCAGGGAGGCCGGGTGAGTATGAATTTCCTTTACTTTCACTAGGGAAAGGGCTGCCCCTTCTCTTTATCCTGCACTGATAGAGAGAAGGGAAGTACTTTCACCTCAATACGCAACGGCTAGTCCGCATCAATTTAATGCACATTTTAGGCAAAGCCGCAACAGAATTCGCAACGCAGAGCTACGCCACATCTGGGCATGCCCTTACGGTGAACTACAGTAAATTTATACTAAAACTGCAGGAAAAAAATTGCTAGATATATCTATCTATATCTAAAAATAAATTAACGTTTCTAACGCTAGCTTATGCTACCCTAACTTCCTACCTACACCTAACTACTATATTTTTTCTTTTTTACTGTTCTAGAAAAAGAAAACCTGCACCAGAAAAGATGCTGATCAGTAATGTGCGTCACTGATTAGCACGCAGCGCAGGACGCACACTACGGAAAGGTGCGGGTGAAAAAATATAAAAAGACCAAACAAAAACCTGCGTCAACAAATTACCACTGACTTGAAAAAGCCTTCATAGAGAAGGTGAAACGTTGCAGTGGATGCTGGATGAATAAACCAGAGTTTTTTTGAGTGCTGCTTCTATCTCTCTTTTTTGGAAACAAATTACCACAGATGCTAATAACTAATCAGCAGTCTGTGGCCGCAGGGTGCACTCAGGTAGATGGTGCTAATTTATAATTTAAAAAAAATAATAATTCCTGGACCAAAAATTGAGCACAGATGCCGATCAGTGATGGTGGTCACTGACCAGCACTCAGCGGTCGCAGGACAAACACAGGTAATTGGTGTGGGTGAAAAAAGGGGAAAAAAATTTACCAAACAAGAACCTGCTGAAAAAAACCCCCCACAGATGCTGATTAGAGATGGCGGTCACTAACCAGCACTTCGTGGTCGCAGGGCGCACACAGGGAAATGGTGCAAATTCAAAAAAAATGGCATGGGACAGGGACAAGGACATGCCCAAAAAAAATCTGTCTGATCACAAAAAAAAAAAAGAATTCTGATGATCAGACAGAAGTAGCAATAAAGGGCTTTCTTATTTTTTACACAGTAGTGCAGATCGCACTACAAATTCCAATAAAGCCACAGCAGACAGTCTCTCAACCACTCTGCACGCTGTCTCAAACTGGAATGGAGGCGTGCAGAGCGGTGTCAGTAATCATAACATCCGCCGGTGCTCTGATTGGTCGGTCATTACAGACCGATCAATCAGAGCGCTCCTAGAGGTGGCATCACTGCCACCTCCCTAGATGATGTTGGTGATGATGGGTTCTGTCTTAGGCTGGATTCACACGAACGTGGCGTTTTTGCGGACGCAAAAAAGCGGCGTTTTGCTCGCGCAAAAATCACTTGCCAGCTCCGTGTGTCATCTGTGTATGATGCGCGGCTGCGTGATTTTTGCACAGCCGCCATCATAGAGATGAGGCTAGCCGACGCCCGTCACTGTCCAAGGTGCTGAAAGAGCTAACTGATCGGCAGTAACTCTTTCAGCACCCTCGACAGTGAATTCCGATCACCATATCTAGCAACTTGTTAAAAAAAAAAAAGAGGTTCGTACTTACCGAGAACTTCCCGGCCGTTGCCTTGGTGACGCGTCCTTGGTGACGCGCCTCTCTTGACATCTGGCCCCACCTCCCTGGATGACGCGGCAGTCCATGTGACCGCTGCAGCCTGTGCTTGGCCTGTGATTGGCTGGAGCTGTCACTTGGACTGAATTGTCATCCCGGGAGGTCAGACTGGAGGAAGAAGCCGGGGGTTATCGGTAAGTTAGAACTTTTTTTTTTTAACACGTTCATGTATATTGTGATCGGAAGTCACTGTCCATGGTGCTGAACCAGTTTAACTCTTTCAGCACCCTGGACAGTGACTATCTCCTGACATCGCGTACCGGATATTTTTTTGCCGGGTTCGGCCAAAACGAGTTCGGCCGAACCCGGTGAAGTTCGGTTCGGTTGTCCGGGTTCGCTCTTCTCAAAGACACTCCGTTTGGATGTTTGTAAACAGAAAAGCACGTGGTGCTTTTCTGTTTACATTCATCCTTTTGACAGCTGTTGCGCGAATCACGCAGTTCGCACGGAAGTGCTTCCGTGCGGCATGCGTGGTTTTCACGCACCCATTGACTTCAATGGGTGCGTGATGCGTTGAAAACGCTGAATTAACGGACATGTCGTGAGTTTTTTGCAACGGACCAACGCAGCGCAAAACTCACGCACATGTCTGCATGGCCCCATAGACTAATATAAGTCTGTGCAACGCGCGTGAAAATCACGCGCGTTGCACGCGCGTATTTCCCGTTCGTCTGAATAAAGCTTTAGACAGCACCCATCACCACTGTCTAACTGTGCCCTCTGACTCCAGGGTACAGTTTTAACAAAATGCCTGCGATTGGCCGAAACGGCACCCTGGGCGAGCAGTAGAGGTGGCCTGCAGTCAGGGACAGCAGCCATCTTTCTTGGTCACGGTGAAATTAGCACTGGTGACCGCTCCCCGCTGCGCAGTACCTATACGGCGCTTTGCGGGAAGCACCTCCCGACACCTCCATATATACGGCAGATGTGGGGAAGGGGTTAAGGGATAACTTTATTTACAACTTAATTTTTCGTTTTTTAAAATGTATTAGCGTACTCTTGTATGATAATACATCATACTGTATCACTATGACACAGTGTGTCCTAACAGCAGGCAAAGTGAACAGACAGCTCTGGGGCCTTTTCTAGGTCAGCAGGGCTGACAGCAGAGGGATTCCCCGGTCCTTGATATCGTAACCCGGTTTCCAATGACACAATCAAAGAGGAGAGTTCCCTTTGATCATTCCGCTGTCACGGACCACGGCGCTCAAGGCGTTAAACAACTCCAATCCCAGCCATGTTCAGCAATTCAGCAGGCTGCTCTAAGTTCAGGAGCTGTAAGTTACAATGTGCGCTCATCAGCCTCTTCTACAGCGACACCAAAAGACGTCGCTGTAGAGGAAAGACCTGCACCAACTACGTCAAAAGACGGTGGGCGGTCGTTAAGGGGTTATTTAGAGAGAAATGATTTGTTCATATACGATTTCCCCACTAGTATGTATATTGGTTTAGGGTGGGTATTGTTGGTCTCCATTGTATGGGAATAAGTGCCCTATATGTTATTCTTGGAACATCCTTATCTTCATCCATTCTGGTCATGCACAGTAGCTGTTTTTTTTTAGAAACTGAGAGAATTCTTGCTGTATTTTTCATCTGTTAGGTTCCGATCTTATCACAAGTCGGTGTTATCATTTTTTTCCCCTTGCCTAGTACACACTCTTACCTTCCATCCCATACTTATGTATTTCCAGCAAAGGAAATTAAAATGAGATTGCACCGAGATTCTTTTGTATCTTGAAGTGCAAAGGTTCACTGCTAAATTAAAATAACTATTAAGCTGAAGACTCCGAGAGTTTCAGACACAAGTACTTGAAGGACTTCTATATTCTGCTTTGAGGGATTTTTAACCTGATTCCAAGCTGACAAAGTTTAACAAGGTAGATTTAAAATAACCGTTTGTATAATGCATGAGGTGAAGCGCTAAACTTCTACGTTTTCTTGTATCTTAATAATGGAGTCATATGCAATTACAATATAAGGGCTCATTCACAGGGTAGAGCCTTGTGCACGGAGCCCAAGAATCTTCACATGTGGCCCCTGCAGTTTTGCAGTATGAAGCCATTGGCATTTCGAGTGCCACCCTACACGATCGTGTGTCAGTACGGCACCATATTATGGAAATGTTCTCCCCTAGAAGCAAAGCTTCATAGTATGGCTATATCTAATGGAACATACTACAACTTCCATATGTTAGAAATTGCTGGCCTATGGCGGTACAATAGGGGGGTCATATTACTCAGAATCCTAGAATCCTCGGAACCCAGAAAGGGTACATTGGGCACCATCTGAATCCGTCTTAGGACAGATCATACACACATTATGGCTTCCGTTGTGAAGCCATGATGCAAATGTCAATATTGCCTTAAAGGGGATGTCTAGTCCCTAAATATAGGATAGGCCATCAATATCTGATCGGTCGGGGTCCGACTACTATTTGGAAGGGGCGGCAGCGCTCGTACGACAGCTGCTTCTCCTTCATTACGGTCACTGTGCGTATTGTGAATCACCGACACAGCGGTTCACAGTATTATAGGCTCCTTCCATTCACGTCACCGATCAACTTTTAGAGACTAGACAACCCCTTTCTTTAAAGGGAATGTATAATTAGAAAATTACATATTATTTAATCAGGTTTTTATTATAAAAATATGTTTTGTGTTTTTTTATTTTTTATAGAATTATCCATATAAAAAAAGAGAACTTGAAGTATTCCTGTTTTTACACTGGCTACTAGAGCAGACACATTAGACTGACATTTCCTTTTTACTGTAACTCAGTTTTTTATTTTTGCAGTATACACCGGGACAGGCCTTATAATTAGGGGGTGGACAAGTTATTGATAACTCTGTTGTATTGCTGAAGCACTAGATAAGGCAGGATAGTAACACTAAACATTATAAAAATAGATAAAGCTTTGTATGCCGCTCCCTGGTTTATCGTGGAGGGACTGTATGCCATCACTTCCTGCAGACTGTAAGAAGTTCCATTCATTGCAGCTGCCATAAAGCACACAAACCCTGCTGCACTGTTTAGATAGATAGATCGATTGATCGATCGATCGATCGATCGATCGATGGATAGATGGATAGATGGATAGATGGATAGATAGATAGATAGATAGATAGATAGATAGATAGATAGATAGATAGATAGAGCCTTCCTCAAGCAGTTTTTAGTGGGTATACAAACAAATATAAAAGGGTGAGCAAATGAGTAAACAATTTACAATCATCCGTGTACATGTTGTGCTTGCGGTCGCTGACCGCCGGCACGTCCTACATACCGGCAGCCGCGACCACAGTACACTTTCTTCATGCTGGCGTCTCCCTCCCAAGAGGCTGCACCTCCCCTCTGTGTCCTGTAAGGTGGGTGCGCGCGCTCACTCCCTGCCTTAAAGGGCCAGCATGTGCAGCAGTGCAAAAGTTCCCCAGCCAATCCCTTTACACCCTTCAAAAAGGGCTCTGCCCTTCCTCTCCTTGCCTGAGTGTTGTTGTGTCTACCCATGTTAGTCTTTGCAAATGGTCCCTTAGTTGTATCCTGTATCCAGTGATCCCATTTCCTGTATCTCGTATCCAATAATTGTGTTTGTTCCAGTGCGTTATCTAGTGTCGGAGTCGAGTGTGTCATCTGTGCCAAGCATCATCTGTGCCAAGTGTCATCTGTGCCAAGTGTCATCTGTGCCAAGCGTCATCTGTGCCAAGCGTCATCTGTGCCAAGCGTCATCTATGCCAAGCGTCATCTGTGCCAAGCGTCTGCCACGCTGTTTGCCAAATCATCTATCCAGGTACTCTTGTCCTAGAGACTGTTATTGACTTTTGTTTGGCCATCTGCTACGGCGGAGCGGCCTAGTGCGTCCACATTTCCCATAGACATGACAGTACACAAGCAAAATACAGTTCATATAGTGGATGCATGCAAGCATCCCAGTGAAAAGGGTGATATCCATTACAATTGTGCTTGTAAGTAGTCCTGCAATATCCCTCATAGTATAGTGTAGCGTCTGTTTTATGATAATAAGTAATAAATTGCACCTGTGCTTATTTAGTGAATATACAAATGGCGAGGACTCACATACGATCCAGCATGGTAGGAAATGTTTACTATGGGAGCTCGCCCAGCATCAAGAAACTGCTAGTGCACCTGTGTCCGGGGGAAATCAATGCGACTTTGCTGTGTTGATGTGCACATGTGCAGAAGTTTGTTAAAATCCGCGGCGGCCATGTTACTAGAGGGCAAATGCTGATACATGAGTGAGGGAGTGTGCAGGCCTTAGGGTATGTTCACACACACAAGTAAAATCGACTGAAAATTCTGGCGCTTTTTTCAGAGAAAACAGCCTCTGATTTTCAGTTGTTTTTGAAAAAGAAAAAAAAATGTCAGGTGTTTTTTTGAGCCGTTTTTGGAGCTGTTTTTCTATTGACACATTGAAAAACAGCTCCTAAAACGGCTCAAGAAATAATATCTTCCTTCTTTTTACGCGCCGTTTTTTTATGCGCCATTTTTTAAAACGACGGTGTAAAGAACACCCCGTCTGAGCAAAATTCAATTATTCCCATTGAATTCAATGGGCAGATGTTTGTAGGCGTTTAGCTACCGTTTTTTTCAGGCGTATTTTGAGGAGTGTGAACATACCCTTATACACGTCATAGCAACACTTACCGGCCTCAAGAGCAGCACAAGCCCATTGGCCAGGCTAAGTTACCCCTGTGCATGCCTGCACACAGTACTGGAACATATCTAGTAGTATTATACTCAACATTAAGGGGAGTCATTGGAGAGAGAGAATGTAATGAAGTTAAAGAGAACCTTTCACCTCCCTATACATGTGCAGCTCAGTGCATCCGTAAACGGGCTGCACAAACCCTGGGGCACTTCACATTTTTTTTCTACCCTCCTCCATTATTTAGATATCGGTGCCGTTATATTTAAATAACCCCATGAACTGTCAATGGGGTGTGTACTGGTAAGGGGGCGTGTTACTATGGCTGTGACACTGTCCAATAAGATATGGACAGTGTTACAGCAAGAGCGAGGATAGAGGAGAAAGTGTGCGCACGCACGCTCTTACTCTACAGCTTTCAAGATCAGTCTTCTGCCGAACTGGCAAGGGGGCGTGTCACTGCTACGGACAGTGTAAGAGCAGTGGAGAGGAGAGCGCGCATGCGCGCTATCATCTCTACAGCTCTTGCGAGAGATCAGTCTTGTACTTTGTCTGCTGAACTGGCAAGGGGGCGTGTCTCAGCTACGGACAGACACGCCCCCTTGCCAGTTCGGCAAACAACGTACAAGACTGATCTCTGGAAAGAGATGAAGAGGAGAGCGCACATTCGGGCTCTCTGTATAAAGCCCTCATCCTTTGCCAGAAAGGCGGGAAACCTCCAGATAAAATCCGTTCCTCTAGCTACTGTGTCGGCCAAGGTAATGGTAACCGGAGCATGGTCCGAAATGACTAGATCTTCAATTGTCGCTTCACGTAAACGCCGCGATAATGCGTCACTAACTAGCAGGTAATCAATACGCGACCATGACTGATGAACATGGGAGTAATGTGTATATTCCCGCGCATCTGGGTGTAGACTCCTCCACGCATCTATTAGGGCCGTGTGTCTTAAAAAGTCGGGCAAGATCTTATCTCTATTTCTCTGCGAACTAGTCCCTGCGCTCCTATCCTCCTTTGAAGATCTTACAGTGTTAAGGTCTCCCCCTAGAATCAGAAACCTAGTGCGATCCTGCTGGAGTTGGGTTTCCAAATGACCAAAAAAAACAGTGTTAACCGTATTTGGGCCATACACATTATGAATACTGACGGTTTCCCCTGCATGCTCCATCACTAGATGGATCCAACGGCCCTCGTCATCCCGCTCCTGGGACACCAGCGTAAACACAAAATTTTTATTTACCAAAATTATAACTCCCGCCTTACCCTCCCATGCCGACGAGCCAAAAACCTGACCCACCCAGAATTTTTGCAAATACTTAGGCTATGTTCACACTGAGTATTTTGGGGGAGGAATATCTGCCTCAAAATTCCGTTTGGAACTTTGAGGCAGATATTCCTCTCCCTGCACGCCGATTTTCGCGGCAATTATCGCGCCGTTTTTCGCCCGCGGCCATTGAGCGCCGCGGGCATAAAACAGCGAGAAATACGCTTTCTCCTGCCTCCCATTGAAGTCAATGGGAGGTCGGAGGCGGAAGCGCCTGAAGATAGGGCATGTCGCTTCTTTTTCCCGCGAGGCAGTTTTACTGCTCGCGGGAAAAAGACGCCGACGCCTCCCATTGAAATCAATGGGAGGCGTTCTCGGGCCGTTTCTGCCGAGTTTTGCGACGCGGTTTCCGCGGCAAAAAACTCGGCAAAATACCCCGTGTGAACATAGCCTTAAACTCCGGCTCGGTAAGGTGAGTTTCCTGCAATAGGGCCACATCTGGGTGCAATCTTTTCATGTGTCGTAAAAGTTTGGTCCGTTTCTGTGGGGATCTCAGCCCTTTAACGTTCCAAGAGACTATTTTCATGTTATTGGGCCATGTATAAGATGAGCTAAAGTGCCTAAAAGTCGTGCTAAGTTCGGGGAGTCAGATCCGTCTTTTTCCAAGAGCCATGTATAAACATAACCAAAACCCGGCTTATAAGCCAGAACCAACAAGGCCAACCGGCCCTTATCTAACGAAACCCTCAAATCACCTGCGGCAAGGGTTAGCAGCCCCTTCATACCCACTGGTGTACGTGACTTCACTTTTTTCTGTTATGTCAGAACACGCCCCTCCCTCCCCGTCCCCCCCAGCCTGCACCTATGACTCCTTCCCTGAGGAAGTAACACCAGCCCTTGCCCCCTCATTACCTCTTTGTCGCCTGTGCACACTCTTATACATTTCCATATCATCAATTTTAACAGCCTAGCGTCCGTTTGGATTATATCTTCATGACTTTTATGCAAACATACTTAAAATCACATA
Organism: Rhinoderma darwinii; assembly: GCF_050947455.1. Lineage (NCBI taxonomy): Eukaryota > Metazoa > Chordata > Amphibia > Anura > Rhinodermatidae > Rhinoderma > Rhinoderma darwinii. Next base: position 18,618,496 of record NC_134693.1, on the reverse strand, counting down.
TCCACATGAATCTTGCTTCGCCTCAAGGTTTCCCTACCTTCTTTTCCCATATCTTCTATCACAATTTCCCCCATTCTGCCATCTGTGACAGATACAACTAATCCCTTGCGTGGAGGAGGCATTGTCTCATTCCTGGTCAGTCCCACCCACAAGGAAAAATCTCAGAGCCTGATCTAACTCCCTCACTAATCTCCTGTAGTGAAAATGCAGGGAAATACCAGAGTGCATACATTTCAACCTTATAACATTGTAACATTATAACCATATGCCAGCTGTTGACCGGTACAGAGTGCCGTATACTACCGCCAAATATCTCCCTCAAAACTTTCAAATTATCTGTAAACCTATCTGTATCTGGTCGGAATCTGCAATTGGTCTACAGCGTCCACAAAATCATCATCACATCAGCTTAAATAAAATGTGCTGAAAAGATCTTCGTCCGTCAATCAGGAGACGTGGATCGGGTGCGGTCCCGCGTACGCCTCTGCGGTTTCGGAGAGTCCCCCTCCATTTCCGGCTCGACCCCCCCGGGATCTTCCAGGTGTGTGCATTAAAGCTTCTGCCCAGGATCGCTCCATATTTAGTCGGTTCCGTTTGGCTTCTCTCGACTTGCGATTCGGACTGTGTACTGGACTGTGACTCTCCTCTTGCTGTGGTCCGCGCCTACAAAGCTCCGTAAGTGTGTCCTCCGCTTCCTGTGGCGTGGTGAAAACCTTGTTCCGCCCGTTCTCTTGAAACACCCGCAAGATGGCTGGGTACTGCAGGTTAAAACGTATTTTCGCTTGGAACAGCGCGGTGCATATCTTGCTGAAAGCCCGCCTTCGTTTTGCAACCTCCGCCTAGAAATCCTCAAAAAGTAGCACTTTCATGCCCAGTATTTCCAAGGGACGCGATCTGCTGCGGAAAGCTTTCATAAGTGCCACCTTATCATTGTAATCCAACAGCTTAAAGATTACTTGTCTGGGACGAAGCGAACTGTGGTCGTCTGTTGCTGGGAGGTTTCTGGGGTCCGGCCCCACTCTGTGCGCCCTCTCCACCCGGCAGGGACGGGGAAGACCTAAAGCTTCTGGCAATGTCCTCTCACACACTCTTTGCAAATCAGAAGATATCACCGCTTCTTTCAGCCCCACCAGTCGCAGGTTGCTCCTCCTGGAGCGGTTTTCCAGATCCTCCACCTTGTCCCCTAACTGCGTAGTAACAGACAGCACCCCTCTGAGTTTGGATTGCAGACGCTCATTTTCATCCTCCAGCAGCGTCATACGCTGCTCTAACTCATCAGCTCTGATAGTGACTTGTGCCAGTTCCGCATGCACGCGGTTTAGCGAATCTTGCACCGTTTTTTCCAGCGCCTTTTGCAGGTCTGGCGCTATCTGTTTGGCTACTTCTCGGGCCAGGGCTACATAATCAATGGCTGCAGGAAGAGCGGACATTATGTGCTCTGTCGGGCTTGAAAGCTGGGACTGATGGTGCTGCAGCTCATCTTTCTGTGTGTATAGCAGGGTCGCAGTGGTGGGAAGCGCCGCCATCTTACCTCCCTTTACCACGGCCGCGGCTGAGTCTTCCATGGCTGGCTTCTGCGCGCTTCTGAGGAGGTACCTGTCCATACAGGCACCACCTGTGATGATTCCGTGTGCAGGGCTGGTGACTTCAACGCTGATTGTCGCCGCCGAAGCGACTATTGCAAGCAAATAGGCTGGACGGGAGCGGGAGCTCAGTCACTCGCGTCCTGCATCCCCAGCGCCGGAACCGGAAGTCACATTCGGGCTCTCCTCTCCACAGCTCTTACACTGTCCGTAGCAGTGACACGCCCCCTTGCCAGTTCGGCAGAAGACCAATCTTGAAAGCTGAAGAGTGACATGTATGGGGAGGTGAAAGGTTCTCTTTAAGGCAATGTGGCCACAGAAAATGAGAACTACATTAGGCAATGATAAGGTTTATATAAAACTGTGTGCTCCCAAGGTGTTGCTGATTAGGTACAAATGCAACTTCAGGAACACGGAGCAGGGCCAAGAGCTAGAGGTCATCTGAAAAATCGCAACTCAGAAAAAAAGTCTATACTTACCCAGATTTCTATGCTTCTGCTGCAGCCAATCACAGGCTGCAGCGGTCACACGGGATGAAACGTCATCCCAGGAGGCTGGGCTGCAGGACGTCAGTGGGACGCGTTTCCATGGCTTTGGGTAAGTATAGGAATAATTATTTTTTTACCCTTCTGTTTTCAGCAGCGGACATTCTAGACAGAAAACTGCACAACAGAATTCCCTGCGGCGTCCAGGGCGAATACGCTGTGTATTTTTCCGCCCTGTGTGAACATACCCTTAATGTTAACTGTAAACCCCTTACCCCAGTTGCTTGCAATCCTCCATTAGAATCCCATTGTTCTGCACGTTGCACCAATAAGACGTACAGAGGGGCCGCACAATCTTGGTAAGTCTGAACAATTTCCAAGGAGGAATTGAAGATCAAATGATGAAGAGAGGAGATTACTAATAAAGAATTCATTTCACAAACATGAGGAAATGGATGTGTGCAATGGTAGGGTGCAGCGGAAAAAAAAATGCCAAATGGTCATTTAAAAATATAACAATATCTTCGATTTAGAGTAAATCACCTTTAAATGCTGTTTTTGGAGCCATTAGTGTGGCATCTCAGAGGTACTGTGTGATTATGTCGCTTGCTGTGTCATGTAAATTGACATTCTTTTCCACGTCTTGACAGATATTTGTATCGCACCCCGGCTATTTTCTTTTGCGAGATTCTGAAGGATGCTTCTAATGGGATTTTTTTGGCTTAGATCATAAACCTTTGCATAGTAACTTTCTGTTGAATGTTATTGAAAAAAGTGTCTTGGTAAAGTATTCTACTGTTCCAGCAAGGAAATAAAAAAATATGGATAAGAAACACAGGTTGATTTGTAGTAGAAACATGTCTGCATTGCTTGGCTACCACGGACTATTAATACAGGACGTATAGGGTTCCTAAGTTATATAAGTGAGTCATAGTTAATATTAGTTAAAGGGGCTTTATGAGAAATGAAAAAGTTTTTATTGGTCTAAAATAGTAAAATAATAAAATATTCTATATATATACCTTACTATTTCCCTATGGGTGACATGTCAAGCGACAGGCGGGGATTTGCTGCTGCGATCACGTGATGTAGCAATCCTTACTTACCAACATTTGCATCCCGAATCCTGAGACATTTATAAGCTCCACCCCATTCTACCAGGAATGCCCAGAAAAGCCCATTTTTAGTAAATTTGTACAAACCCCACCCCTTTTACAGTCTGGTCTGCAAAACAGTCCCATGGAAAACGGGACTGTTGATAAGTATGAGGGATGTACGGAGAGATCATTCATGGAATGAGAAAATCAAGAGCGGAAGAAAGTTTTGTTTCTTGAATCATAATCATTTTGCAACATGTGATGTGAGCTATTCACAGCATGCATGGTATAAGTGGAGTGCCCTGAAATACAACCCGTTGCTATGATAGATATACTTAACTTAAAGCATCAGTGTGGTCTTTTAATAGAGTTACATTAGTGAGTGTAATCGCCTTCAATAAACAGCCCCCCAAATGTGCCAAACAAGAGGGCTGAAAAGAAAGCCCTTCCTGGTTTTCGCGGAGTCATACGGTTCCTCTCAGCCAGTTAACAGCTTTGAAATGTATCATGTGACAAACACTCAACTACTCAAGGGGGCGTAGCTAGGTTGTGCTGGGCCCTGTGTTTGGCCCCATGCCCTACCAACAAGAACCCCCCCCTCCCCCTCGAATTGGACATCAAAAAAGTATTAACTCACCCCCGCTGTAATAGACTTGTATAGAAAAAAAGAAAAAATAGGTCCACTCACCATGCACCTGGGATATCTCTGACACCACGCTTAAAGAGGCTCTGTCACCAGATTTTGCAACCCCTATCTGCTATTGCAGCAGATAGGCGCTGCAATGTAGATTACAGTAACGTTTTTATTTTTAAAAAACGAGCATTTTTGGCCAAGTTATGACCATTTTTGTAGTTATGCAAATGAGGCTTGCAAAAGTCCAAGTGGGTGTGTTTAAAAGTAAAAGTCCAAGTGGGCGTGTATTATGTGCGTACATCGGGGCGTTTTTAATACTTTCACTAGCTGGGCGCTCTGATGAGAAGTAACATCCTCTTCTCTTCAGAACGCCCAGCTTGTGACAGTGCAGATCTGTGACGTCACTCACAGGTCCTGCATCGTGACGGCCACATCGGCACCAGAGGCTACAGTTGATTCTGCAGCAGCATCAGCGTTTGCAGGTAAGATCAGCATCAGCAGCAGCATCAGCTAGCTGGGCGTTCTGAAGAGAAGAGGATGTTACTTCTCTTCAGAGCGCCCAGCTAGTAAAAGTATTAAAAACGCCCCGATGTACGCACCTAATACACGCCCACTTGGACTTTTACTTTTAAACACACCCACTTGGACTTTTGCAAGCCTCATTTGCATAACTACAAAAATGGTCATAACTTGGCCAAAAATGCTCGTTTTTTAAAAATAAAAACGTTACTGTAATCTACATTGCAGCGCCTATCTGCTGCAATAGCAGGTAGGGGTTGCAAAATCTGGTGACAGAGCCTCTTTAAATCCTTTTTGGTGCTGCAGACTATAGAAACTCTACGTCGGCAGCAGATGAAACACTAGATGAAGTTCCAAAAAAGTAACGTCCAACACTTGTTTATTCCTTGTTTATTCCTTAGTCATGGCTGACTAAGAACCTCTTGGTTCGAAACGCATAATCGTCCTTCCTAGGAATTTTTTATCTTGTTTTAGAGTGATGAAATAATTATTATTTGTATTACTGGATCAGGTGCTGGACTTTACTTTTTTTTTAAACTTCATCTACTGTAGTAGACTTTCCCTGGATCCCTTCAGGTTGTCACATTAGGCCTCAGCACACAAGGTTTGTGCCGCGGCGCATATAATGTCCTGATGATGGATGTTGTGTCCTACGTTGCATATCACGTCCTGATTCTGCCCGGCGTCAGTATCTTGTATGTGCGGCACAGACCTTGTGGCAGTCTGTGGGGATTCAGGGTGGGCTCCCCTGCCTTCCCGGCCCGGACGTAGTCGCATTCCCTGTGACCGCATTTGTTACCCCACTGCGAATACTCTTTAGATACAAAAGTCATAGAGTTCATCACATGAACCTTTTTAGAACTGTTTACTGACATTGGACCTTGTCTTAACTTGTTCAATCTTATTATTGTAAATCAAAATCATAACAAAGGAGTTGTCTTGTTTAGAAAACCCATTTCCAAATACCCTATTAGGGAATTCTGAGTTAATAAATGGTTGTACCCTGTGTGGGAGACTATTCTATTAGAGTTAAGAGCATCTAAAAATAGGGTCTCTCACTCTGGGGGACCGAGCACATCTGTACATTACTAAGGCAGTCCATTAATTTAAAAGAGAACTGTGTAATTTTTTATTTCCCCTGAGGAGGCGCTGCAGAAAAATTGAACTCTTGTTAAAATGTTCCTTCACATACTATAGATGATGTGGGGGTCCCAGCAGGGTGGGGAACCCAGTGATCAGCTCATTATTAGGGGGTGCTTGTAACAAAAAGGGATTCTTAAATTATTCTTAAATTGATGAATATTGTTAACTGTTAATAAATTACTTGACATTTTACTATTCAATATTCTGGAATTGACCACAGAATCCAGCAAAAAGCTGTAACAATTATAAGAAAACATTAGAAATTTTGTAGGACTGCATCAAAATAACAGAGCGTTTGTCACAATCTCGGAGTATGTGGACCAACTAGTCCGCTCCACCGTAGCGGAGTGACAACTGGCCAAATCCCAGTCTATACAAATTCTATGCAAAGTCCTTAGCCCAAGGGTACCTGTAAGAGTCCAGACAGTAGCAGAGGCTTTGGCACGGATGAAGCTTGATGTGGCAGGTGGCGCCAGACGTGGCGGATGATACCTGGTGTGGCAGATGACACCAGACGTGGTGTATGACAGCAGATGTGGCAGATGGCACAACACGACTCCAACACTCGATAAGGCACAGGAACAATCACAGCACGGGATACAGGTAGCAGGGCACGGGAACACTGGGAGCAGGATGCAACTAAGGGACCGTTTGCAGAACTAACATGGGAGACAACAACAACGTTCAGTCAAGGAATGAAAGGGCGGAGTCCTTTTTACAGTCCAGGGTGATCTGGGGATTGGACAGGGAATATTTAGTAAACTCGCGCACTGGCCCTTTAATGCCGGGGTCGAGCGCACGCACTGTAACTGAGAGTGCAGGGCAGGAGGGAGATGCTGGCAAGCGGCCAGGAATCGGCGGTCACGGACCTCCGACAGAGGTGAACGGCGGCGGTCCGTGGCGGCAGCCATAACAGCGTTCCATAAGCAAAAGAGGAACAGTAATCATATTTTGTACACATTTCATCCATGACTTGCTCAGAATCTCCATTTAATGTGCTCAATCCTGGGCAGGGCTCCATGTCTGACTGCTCACACTTTTATGGGATATCTACTTGAAATGCCAAGAGGGTTTGAGTGGGAAAATCTATTTAAAGTCATTGCTCAATGTCATGAAATTTACCTTGTAAACTTTGGGTTTCAAAATCCAATATATAACAATGAAAAACATATAAAAACAATTCCATAGAAGAATCTATAGAAAGACAAACAACAAAAATCAAAACTAGACCCTGTGAAAGGAAAGTTTAAATTAATAACATGAAATGCAATTCACCAGACTCTACCGTATACCTGGATCAAGATGTGGATCTCCACCGGTGTCATCAAAAACAAGATAAAAATAATAGTCCTGTCTGGACTCTGATAAATATTAATATGTTTTGTATAAGAAAAACAAGATTTCTTATGTGACTTTATATTTTATTGAGACAATCTGCCACCGTCGCAGGCTTGCTCCAAATAGACGTGCCTTATGAGACCTACAGAAAGTTTCTTCTATATGAAAGAACATTTTGTGACCTGCACGGATAGAGTATAGGAGGAAAACTGCATCTCAGAGCACAAAAACACTTGTAAATTCAACCGCAAACCCCGGGAGGCATTGATCATTTTACATTAAGTTTATTGAGAATAGATATAGCTGAAAGAGTCCCCGTATAACCAGTTTAAGACCAGGCCATTTTCCCCTCTTAATGACCAGGCACAGTTTTTGCTTGTTTTTTTAAGTACATGCAGGTTTGAAATCTATAACATTTTTTCTGGCTTGGTTATTCACAAAATGTTTGTATTTTTTTTTTCAGTGATAGATAGAGATTTATTTTTATGCCACTTTATATTACACACAGGTGCTGGGATCGTTACAGTTAGGGTATGTTCACACGCAGTGTTTTCAGGCCTAATTTGGGCGTTTTACGCCTCGAATTACGCCTGAAAAAACGCCCCTAATACGCCTACAAACATCTGCCCATTGCTTTCAATGGGTATTACGATGTTCTGTGCAGACGAGCTGTCATTTTACGCGTCGCTGTCAAAATACGGCGCGTAAAATGACGGCTCGTCAAAAGAAGTGCAGGACACTTCTTGGGACGTTTTTGGAGGCGTTTTTCATTGATTCTATTGAAAACAGCTCCAAAAACGGCCGTAAAAAACTCCGCAAAAAACGCTGAGAAAATCGCGAGTGGCTTAAAAAACGTCTGAAAATCAAGAGCTGTTTTCCCTCGAAAACAGCTCCGTATTTTCAGACATTTTTAGTCTAGTGTGTGAACATACCCTAACAGGATGTATATCAGAGCTGTGTTTTCTAACGATCCCAGCACCTGTGTGTCCATCACATGACCATGGACAGAATTGTATCCACTGGAAGTAAACAATGAATGTTCCTACTGAATAACAACAATAACAAGAGATCTGGAAAACCGTGAGGAATTAATACAGAAAGTATATTGCAAAATTGTATAACTTTTAAAGGGACACTCCGGCCAAAACGAACCTTTCCCATGTGCTCCATTATGGTATTCCATGTGTCCGTCTCTCGCCTGTTATTTATCTCTATATATCAGACTGGGATGGTTGCTTAGCAGCAGTGTGGATCAGCCTCGGTGACTACTTTCTCTACTGGAGTCTATGGAGATCTGTGTCACCCATCACAGTCTTCAGCAGTTCCTGTACCACATTAGTATTACACAGGGGGGGACAGAAACTTCTATCATCAGCCACCACTGATATTTACACAGGTTCCTGTCACAGAGGTGGAGAAGAATATAGTGCAGCCTCCCTGTCTGTATACTTATGGTTTCTCAACTTGTTTAGGAGAATATAGAGAGAACGATAATCACAGTGTCCCCCAGCATGCAGAAATTGTATGGTCTTTAGCTGGTCATGTGATGCTGTGCTGAAGCATCATGGGATTGATAGCAAAGCAGAGAGGAAGAAAAAGCTGGAGAAATCTAAGAATCAAGATGGAGGCTTTTTAAAGTCATTGCTCAATGTCATGAAATTTACCTTGTAAACTTTGGGTTTCAAAATCCAATATATAACAATGAAAAACATATAAAAACAATTCCATAGAAGAATCTATAGAAAGACAAACAACAAAAATCAAAACTAGACCCTGTGAAAGGAAAGTTTAAATTAATAACATGAAATGCAATTCACCAGACTCTACCGTATACCTGGATCAGCCACCACTGATATTTACACAGGTTCCTGTCACACAGGTGGAGAAGAATATAGTGCAGCCTCCCTGTCTGTATACTTATGGTTTCTCAACTTGTTTAGGAGAATATAGAGAGAACGATAATCACAGTGATTGATAGCAAAGCAGAGAGGAAGAGAAAGCTGGAGAAATCTAAGAATCAAGATGGAGGATTTTTTAAAGCACAGACAAGGCAGCAGTTCAAAAAGTAAGTACAGTATACATAAGAAGTGTAGAGCGTGGTATACAGTCAGGTGGGGGTGCAGACGTGTAAAGTTGTGTTTCCACTGGAGGTCTTCTTTAATTGTACAAAAACGAACATTAGTTTGCCAAAACCAGACAACCCCTTGAGAAATTTTATTTTTTATTTTTTATATTTTTATTTTTACCCCTTCCCGATATTTGACGTATCCGTACATCATAGCCGGGTAGGGGAAGTATGGAATGGGCTCACGGAGTGAACCCACTCCATACGATGCGGGTGTCGGCTGTATGTTACAGCCGAAACTTCACAGTAAGGAGCGAGATCGTGCTCGACCACGATCCCGCTCGTTTAACCCATTAAATGCTGCGGTCAATAGCGATCGCAGCGTTTAAATCGTTAGGAAGAGGGGGCAACCCCCTCTAGCAGCTCATCGCGCCCCCCGAAATGCAATTGCGGGGTGGCGATGGTTGCTATGGCTGCCTGGGGGCCTAATGAAGGCCCCCAGGTCCACCATCTTTGTGCTCGTACTAAGACCTGCCTCTTGCAGGACTTAATAGAAGCCTGTCAGAATCACGATATACTGCAATACGTTGGTATTGCAGTATATTGTGCAAGCGATCCAACGATCACTGGTTGAAGTCCCCTTGGGGGAATAATAAAAAAAGTAAATATTAGGAAAAGTAAGGTTTTTTTTTTATGTAAAAAAAAAAATGTAATTAAAAGTTTTAAAAAAAAAACTTTTCCCATTTCCCCCCTAGAGCATAGTAAAAAATAATAAAATAAACATAAATGGTATCGCCGCATCCGTAAAAGTCTGAACGATTACAATATATCATTATTTAACTCGCACGGTGAACGCCGTAAAAAAAAATTTGTAAACGCCAGAATCGCTATTTTTTTGGTCACCTCATCTCCCACAAAAAAATGGAATAAAAAGGTGATCAAAACGTCGCATGTACCCCAAAATGGTATCATTAAAAACTACAGCTTATCCCGCAAAAAATAAGCCCTCATACCACTTAATCGACGGAAAAATAAAAAACTTATGGCTCTCAGAATTTAGCGACAGAAAATACACTCTTTGCACTTCGTATTTTACTTGTAAAAGTTGTAAAATATATAAAAAACTATATATATTTGGTATCGCCGTAATCGTATTGACCCACAGAATAAAGTTAACATGTTGTTTTAATTGCACAGTGAATTCCATAAAAACGAAGCTCAAAAAACAATGGAGGAATCGCTGTTTGTTTCATTTTCTACCGCACAAATAATTTTTTTCCCGTTTCCTAGTACATTATATGGCACAATAAATGGTGCTACGAAAAACTACAACTCGTCCCACAAAAATAAATCCCTCAAAGGACTATATCGACGGAAAAATAAAAAAGTTATGGCTTTTCGAAGGTGGGGAGGAAAAAACGATAATTCAAATCTGAAAGTTGTTTACGACGGGAAGGGGATAAAAGCGCAAAATGCCACTAAAGTGTCCTTCTTTCCTTTACGGTCATTTTTATATAGTTGATCTATCGTTTGGGGCCATCATGGTGGGGCTATAGATGTGGTTTGGGCCTACGATGGCATTCTTTGTTTTTCTATTTAATTAAATTATTTAATTTATTTATATTTGTTTTTTTACATGTAGCGACATTTTAACATTACTAAAAAAATAAAAATTCTGATTTCACCTATAACAGGGGCAGACATATTAGCCCCAGTTACAGGGGAAATACAGCCTCCTGAGATGCACTGCAGAACAGGGAGAGACTAGGAGGCAGTGCTGGTGCTACATAATTTTGTAGGCCAATAGTGGGACTACTCCTTCTAGCATGGTATGTAACAATGCCCCAGCTCTTTTGTATATTGTTATACAAAAAAATAATAAGTAAAAAAAAAAAAAACAATATTCAGGTACATGTGGAGGGTGTGAAATTTAGTATAGAGAAATAAAACTGCCAGAAATTATAAAAATTATGTTAATATACAAGACTGGAGGTACAATTTAAAGGATTATGCCAAAAATTACTAATTAAACTCTCTAATAGAGTATTTTCTCTAAGATCCTATACTTAGGATTTAAGGAAAACTTCAGGCAAGACTAATAGATTGTGTTAGCCTGAGTGCAATGCCTGAGAGGGCGGCGCATGAATCCAAGAACACCAAAGAGAGAATTTAGTGTCTCCGCCCCCATGTCCCGCCCATGTATAACATCATTTTCATCTGGCGCGTTCCTTTAACAAAACCGAACCCCCTCCCCCAATGATAAAACACAACTCTTTAAAAAAAATTAAATGCCTATCAGTGTGTTTGGTGCAACTTTCTAATTAGTTTTTAGTAAAAAATATTTTTACTTTTTGAGATACAGCTGCTTTGTATCCTGTACACAAAGAGCAGCTGTATCGTCTGCTAAGACCCGAATCCGTCAAGTTCTTGGGACTGACAGGTTCAGTGTCAGCGGGTCCTGAAAATCTCTGACACACAGGATCCGCCTGTTATCGATCACATGTAAGTTACAAACTTACATGTGATCGTCCTTGGGACTGACGGGTTCAGTGTCAGCGGGTCCTGAAAATCTCTGACACACAGGATCCGCCTGTTATCGATCACATGTAAGTTACAAACTTACATGTGATCGTTAACCGCTTCATCCTGAGATACGCAGGAACCTCTGTCACTGAACCTGTCAGTGCCGCTGACCTGACGGATTCAGGTTTAGCGCACGATACAGCTGCTCTGTATACAGAATACAAACGGTTGTATCTCAAAAAGTAAAAATAATTTTTAATAAAAACTAATTAGAAAGTTGCACCAAACACACTGATAGACATTTTATATATATCGCTTTCAAAGGTGTACGCAGCCTATATTGGGTCTCCTCTTGAATCTGGCATTCACTAGTTCTTCAAAGGTAATTAAGAACACAAGTTAAAATTGATGATCTGTATTAATCAAAGCTAAACTTGTTTTTATGCAATTATTTAATTTAATAAATCTTGCCGTTATATGTCGTAAAATGATAAATGTCAGTTTACAATAAAGGAAGAAAATGTCAAGCTATTTTAATGAACACTCGGCTTTACCAATGAACAGGATTCCTATTGGAATAGGGGGAAAAATAAGCAATTGACGAAAATAAATTACAAACTAATAAAGAGGTCTCCAAACAGCTTTGTTTATGGGCCTGAGCCAAGACTGCAGAACATCAAGCTGCTTCACACCGGAGCGTTTATGATTTTTTAGGTGATTACAAAAATAAATGGTATCACGTTAGAAGGTTTCTGTATCCTGGGAAAAGTTACTGATGTATAAATAATAGTGAATATCTGCATTTCATCCTAATACTACCTGCTGAAGTAAAGACATAACATATGTTGTTCCTAGGCGAATGCATTCATAATTCAGCCTGAACAAAATAAAGATGGTTTTGTGCTAGCTTTAGTAGAGACTGGCACATGATCATGAAAATTTTGGTAGTGAAAATTGGTAGTGAAAAATTGCTAGAATTACTGCAAAATCACCGATGTGATTATTTGTCAATTCCATTGAGTTCAAGCTTATTACTGTAAAATTTGTGGTGTGAAATATTTGCATGCTCAAAAGTTATTCTCTTGAAAAATATAAATTATAGAAGCTGATTACAAACATAACCAACAAGAAGACGTTATATGGGATGTCCAAATTATAGTAAATCCTAACGCTGTCATTACAAATGTAAGAATTGAGATCCATTCAAAATATAAAACAATTCTCATTTTCACATTTTATTTATTGTAATAATTTCTGTCGGTCTTCTAAAAATGTTTACAAAAATTTGTGTTTAAAGATATACATAAGTATTTACCAGTATGCAAGCCAGTGGGGACGTAGATATTGATGTAGATGGTGACAGCACTGCGCCTGACAGAAATCAAGTGGGGACATGTTGTCAAAATCTTCCAAGTGTTCGTAACTCATGATGTTTCTCGAGCATGGTTGCTGTACGTTGGCACACGAATGCCTTATAGGTCCATATTTTGGACTCCTAGAAACTCCAAGTACCTTTGCGTGGTGCTTTCAAGAATCACAGTATTATCATCTAGAAGTGCATGGATCTATAAAACAGCCAGGTTATGAGGACTTCATCAAATATATTTGTCATGTACTGTCTTTTCTCAGTTATTCCTGAGTCTTTTATATTTGGGATGTTCGTTACTAACAGGTAATTCAGTCAGCAGATGACAATGATGAATCCCACTACTCTTCTGGAGACCAGCATTGTCACACACCAGTCTCCAGAAAACGTGGTGGTTCTTACCAAAAGTCCCAACATTCGAATCCCCATTCACAGGACAATTTATGTCAAACACCAACCTGCCCAAAAACTCCCACAAAACCTCCCAGAAACACCTATTGTGGGCTACATTTGCATAAACCCGCCCCTTTGAGGTTTGTTTCATGGGTTAATCCTGCAATAAAAACAGACACTTAGTAGGTACGGCATGTTAATAATGCACCATAGTCACTTCTGCTCACCTATCCATAACTCATCTTGTATAGATGCTCTTCAGTGTTCACATATAGCATTGTATTTCTTACCAGATTGTCATTGCTGTTTTCACCCATGTTATGTCTGACTGCCCCCTTAATTGAAATTAATGGAAACCAAGCGGAGGTGCTGAATTCCTAACTCCCAATGAATGGAAACCAAGCGGAGGTGCTGAATTCCTAACTCCCAATGAATGGAAACCAAGCGGAGGTGCTGAATTCCTAACTCCCAATGAATGGAAACCAAGCGGAGGTGCTGAATTCCTAACTCCCAATGAATGGAAACCAAGCGGAGGTGCTGAATTCCTAACTCCCGGGGTGTGCATGCAGACTGTCATGGGGCAGTCCTACCTCAATGTAGAATTGCTTTCTTGTTGTTTACTTTTCCAAGAAAACAGAAAAAATGTAATGCAAGTCCTCGGAGCACATGATCAGTGTTACCCTGTTGACTAATCATAGTAAGCGCAGAAGTCACAGGGTGTGGTTATACAGGTCCCCAAAGACATTAGACAAAATGTCAGCTGACCACAAGGAATTGGGCAGGACTGACCGACCTTCTAATGTGTATGTGGGTTTCTTGACTCTCCCCCAACAGGAGATGTTTGTTAAGGGGGTTTTACACTGGGCGATTACCGGGCGTTCATTCTTTGCTTGTAATTGCCCTGAGTCAACAGGGTAGCGATCAGTAGATGAACGAGCAAACGTATGGTATCGTTGTCGGCAGCACATCTCGGTGTGCGATCGGAGTAACGACCGCTGTCCCCATCCATAGCTCCTTGTAACAGGAGCAAACGAGTGCCGATCAACGATGTCTCGTTGATCGGCGCTTGCTGCAATGGCCGATTATCGGCCGTGTAATTGGGGCTTTAGAAAGCTGGATCGGGCATGTTGAATTTCAACACGCCGAATCTTTTGATCTCGCGGGAGATAAGCAGCCGCCAATAATGTCTGGCAGCGGCTTATTCCCCTCTCCCCAATGAGTACACATGCACGTTCAGCCAGCAGCTATCTAAGGTGTATTGCCCCCATAGGAGTGACATAGGTGAGAACTGAGAGGGACAAACAAGGAAGAAGGAAAGAGGGAGGAGGGAGTGTCTGTGAGCACTTCTAAGCAAGGGGTGACTCGAAGACTAAAGTCAGATCTCAGAGATACAATGGATATAAAGGTATAATTCACCAGCTCAGAATTTTTGACCAATTTACATACAATATTACACTGTTTTATAGCAATTTAATAGGCAAAATTCAAATTATTTAATATAAAAAATGATTAAAAAAAATATTAAAACCTCTTTTTTTTCACAGTTTACACAAAGTTGGAATATGCACAAATCTATTTATCACTGAATCTGAAAATAAAATAAAAGGAAGCACTTCAGGATCGAGAACCATCTTTCCACGCACAGCGTTTCTTGCAATAAGAATCACAATAATCATATATAAGGATGATATTTTTTTTCTGAAAATAAGATATTTGAAAATAAATTGTGTTCCATTTTTCAATTGTCAAAATACCATTCTATAGAGCGGAGCCGCTCCTGCCTATTGCCTGAATTAAATTCTTATTTTTACTATCTCACTTGCCTGGTTATCTGCTCTATATAGGAATAAAATATTAAATAAATGTCAATTGGGCTACAACTTTTCCTCTGTATCATTTCCTGCATTTATAATATACAGTATGCCGTATTATACATCATTTGAGGCGCAAGTCAATGAAATGGGTTGAATTTGGAGGAATTATAAAAAAGTGTAAACCACACTTTTCCCTTCCCAGTTTAATCTGTAGAGAATACACCAGAGACCCTGTTACCTGGAGCAAAGAATGAAGCTGCACTGTATCACTCAATAAAGGATAAGTAAACCCAAAATTTATAAAAACACTTGTTAATATATTTCCCACATATGTATGTAAATGCAGTGCCGTAGCTATAAGGTGCATGTTGAAAAGGGGTTAAAGGGGTAGTATAAGATTAAAAAAAACATGGCTATTTTGTTCAGAAACAGCGCCACTCTTTTCCTTTGGCCGTGTATGGTATTGCAACAAGTGAATGTGGATGAGCTGCAATACCAGATACAGCCACTGGACAAGTTCTGAACTTAGATGTGATAGATAACAGGACCCGCTGATACTGAACCCGTCAGGTCCGCGGGACTGACGGATTCAGATCACAGCGAAAGATACAGCTGCTCTGTATACGGAATACAAAGCTGTATCAAAAAAAGTAAAACTAATTTTTAATAAAGACTAATTATAAAGTTGCACCAAACACACTGACTGACGTGTTTATTTAAAAAAAAATATATGGTTTACATAGCCTTAACTCTTTCACTGTCAGAAATTTGGATGATGTATTTGTTTAGACAGTCAAAGTAATTTTATTTGTTTTTATGGAGATGCACTTTTTTTGTGAAAGTGGAGCTAATTTTTACACTAAAGTAATTGTTTAATTTTTATAAATTTTGTTGCAGGGAAATTCAGAAAAAAAAGCAAATTTTTTTATGCCTTTTTACGATCATTACAAATAAGGTGTTCGCTATATTACACGCGTTATTACAGTTACGAGAATATCAAATATGTCTGTGTTATTTACTATTTTGTGATGTTTATTTAATAAAGTGTATTATAAAAAAATCTATATAATATTTTTTTTTAGTCCTATAAGGTAAATTTTAATTTTCAGCTTTTTTTTTACCTTTAATTTCCTGGGCTTTCTCTGTATCTCTGTATATAACACTGTATTATGCCTGTAAATAATAATAACATTAGACACTTAGGCAGAGACCATCCTCTCATAGATAACAGTGCAGCCTGTGGTCACAGTGTTCCTGCCCTCCATACACAAGGTGATGAGTAAAGGTACTTTTACACGGCCCGACGTGGGCTGTGTAAACGAGCGCCGATCAACGAGACAGTTCGTTGATCGGCACTCGTTTGCTCCTTTCACAAGGAGCTAATATGGGGACGAGCGCTCGTTACTCCAATCACTCATCTCCATACATTTCTATCATGCCTCCTTGTCTATACAGGGAGACGCGATGCCAACATCAATAATAGTTGCAGTATTTAAAACCATACAATCAGCTGATGAAGGACCGTTTTCACAGGTCAATTATCGGGAACGAGCGTTCTGTGACCGCTAGTTTGCCCGATAATTGGCCAATGTAAAAGGGCCTTTGGGGTTTGAAACCCGACAGAGACACATTAGAAGATGCAGAGACACATTTATTAAATAATAAATGAATATAGCACCATGGAAGTGTCCAGAGGGTCCCTGCCCCAATGTCGGAGATGTCTTGGAGGCAGAAGTAGGACCACAGCTCTGTCCTGTGTTGGAGAGATGCAAACAGCAGTGGGCCCCGCTATTTGCTCGATCTTGCTAAGTGCTGACCCGGCCCTTGTCGGAAACGTACAGAGTAGAGCGCCGACAGTGAACATTTTTGTCGCCAGAGTTTCTTTAAAAGGCAAATTTGCTATTACAGTCTCATATATCCCCATATAAGTAAATGTAGGCTGAAATACTTTAATACAGATCCTTATTTCAGACTCCATTTTCTTATATGAAGGGAAATACAGCTCCGTAATAGTAAATTTGCTCGTGGGCGAAAAACAATTTTAAGCAAATTTTTGCAAATTCGCTCAATTTTATTCCTTCTTTTTTTTCTTAAGAAACAGAATGGGGTTCGGACGATACGCTGGTTTTTCACCTTCTCACTTTTCTTTTTCTTTCTTATTACTTTAAAAATAATGTTTGTTGTTCTGTAAGTTGTAACCTTGTCATTGATACGTGAGTGCTTAATATGAGGTGTTTTATTAACATCTAAGCAAATGTATAACAAAGGTGTGAGGAGTCATTAAAACGACAGAATGCTACAAATAGTATCACATCAGGTTCATTTATTTTATGTAACACAGATCAAAGATAGACGCCATTCTTCTCAGAGTCTGACAGTGTGTTTCTAGTTATGTGTTACATTTTTTTTGTAACTATGTGTATATTATTATACTATATACTACTGACACACAATGGGGCACTTGTATAAATAGCGTCGCAATCTGGTGCACATGAAACATATGTCGGGCTTATACACACAACCGTATGATGGATCTGTGTTGTAAGGCTCCGTAAGGGTAAGGCCATACGTGGCGGATATTTTCCTTCACAGAAGGTAAAATCCACAGTAAAAACTGCAACAAATCCTCAACAGAATTAACATGTTGCAGTTTTGAGAACCCCATCCACATGTATTGTACTATAAATTGCTGTGGATTTTCAGTACGTTATCCGCTCCACTAATTCTCCACGTCTGTACGTGGCCTACTGGGGCGTCCCTACACTGCTATGGGTCCATACTTTACTTCCATATACCCCAGATTTTATAGGAAGGCTGATGAAGGTTTTTCCACACAGATTCATACGGGATTTGTGAGAAAAAATTGTGCCATCATCCATCGGACACTGTACTACGGAGGAATTGTTTCTAGAAGAGAATGTGGTGCCTCTTGGAGTCATCATATGGTGGCAAACGCAGTGCCAATGTTTCCGTTCTACGCAGCCTCAAGGACTCCATGTGCCATCAAGCAGACTCTGTGTACACCGCTATCGCATGCAGGATACAGAAATGGCATGCAGTCCTCTTTAAAATGGGCTCAGCTTGGAGAACTGGCACCCGGTCGACTATACGTTGGGCTCTGGCACTCATTCACAATGTCAACTAGTCACACATTCGCACCATCAAATAAAGGAAAGATGCCGATATTAGTTTTATAAATAAGTAACACCAACATAGGACCCTATAAGAAAACTCAGAATGAGCCTCACCCACAAAAATGAGGAAAGCAAGAAAAAGCCTAATACAACAACTAAAAGGCTATGCTCACACAGGGCAGATATGCTGCGTAAAAGCACCGCATGGAATTCCGGACAAAAAAACGCACCAAATTGTAGTGCAGAGCTGGAAACCACACGTAAAAAAAAAAGTTTCATACTTACGTAGCCATGGCGACGCGCCCCTCTAACGTCCTGCAACCCGGCCTCTTGGGATGACGTTTTATCCCATGTGACCACTGCAGCCTGAGATTGGCTGCAGCCAGAGGTAACATGGGATGAAACGTCATCTCCGGAGGCCGACCTGGACGAAAAAACACAGAATTCTGGGTAAGTATAAGATTTTTTTATTTCTTTTTTTGAGTTGCATGATTTGCGGTTTAAAAAAAACCGCAACATCTGCTATTTGTTGCGGGTTTCACCTCCCATTGAATTCTATGGGGAAAACCCACAACAAAAAAGCAGCGATTACGTAAATACAATTGACATGCTGCGGATTAAAAAGACGCACCGCAGGTCAATTTCTGAGCCTTTTTTTCCACTTATCATTTACGCAGCGTGTGGAGGAGATTTGTTCAACTCTAATCCACTTTGCTGCTACTGTTTTATGTGGGGGATTTTTCTGCAACAAAATCCATTGCGCAAAATTCGCTACGTGTGAACTTACCCAAACTGCGTATTTGCCTGGTTACAGTATATGTATATACACCAGATCCTCTGCTTTCCCACATACCATGATACATTTAAATGATACAATTCCGGCTTCCTACAGTGGCCACTAGGTTGAGATTATTGTCTATGGATCAAATTTAGTCTGTAGGCACTGAGCTCCCCCTTGTGGTGACTACAGGCAAATCGAATTTTATTGTAGGGGCTCAATACAAGAAGGAGCTCTGAAACAATGTAACAAACCATTCATTTATGTAAGCAGCAAAAACAAGAATGTTTGAATCTACTGGCTACAAGTACAGATCTTCATAAAACTTTGAGTATTGAATTGATACACAAAATACAATACAAAGACTTCAGTACAACTCGATATTCATGTTAGACACATTCCGCTCCCTTGCGCCACCTAATGGCTGGGGTACATTTAACCAATATTTTGCTCTCTTTTTGGGGGAATTGGGACATTTATTTAAAAATGTCTCTTTGAATGAAGTTTATATCACCGCATTGTACCAAAAAGCACTTTTCAGTTCATATCTATTATTCTAAAATTGGTCTTATTTTCTTTTTCCTATTTTTCCTGTATTTTGAGATGCTATTTATCTTGTTAGCTACCTGTTGTATCACACAGGCCGCCATTACACAGGCCTAGCATTGTACAGATCGCATAAAGGGTCAGCTATAAAAGACTACTACTGGGCACATACTTTATATGTAGCTCCAGCATCACTCAGAATCAATAGGACAGCTGCATCAGACGGCAGCCATTCCATTAGACAGCCACATGAAGCCTGTCCTCTTTGCACCCGAATAAGAAGAATGATGTGAAACCCATTAAGCCAAACTTATATTTCTTTTTATTCCTTCTGCTTCTACTTTGTCAAGAACATTTTGTATTTCCCAAAACTGGCAATGGGACTATATACCGGATTATTCTATTATTCTAAATACTTACTCTGAAAGAGCATTTCCTCCTTAAAGGAGTTATATGAAATATTGAAAGAAAAAAAAAGTCTGCTCTTTTTCCAAAAACAGTGCCACTCTTATCTACAGGCTGTGTCTGGTATTGCAGCTCAGTCCGACCCAAGTGTATGGGGTTGTGCTGCAATACCGCTCACAGTCTATGGACAAGAGTGGCGCTGTTTCTGGAAAAAGAGCAGACCTTTTTTTATAATCTCATACAACCCCTGAACATATAAATCCTTGAGTCATCTTCTTCTGATGCTGGAAAAGCAGGGTGACACCAGTATGGCCAACATTACAGCTCTCACAGGGCATGTTACCTTTCTCAAACTTCTGAAAGACAACTTTTTTGAGTTATTCAGCAACACATGTGCTTCTATCTCATCTGTACTAACTACCATACCTCCCTTTTTTGTGTGGTTGACTTGCCAAATAGACCTCAAAAGGGACGGGGTTTATGCAAATATAAAAAAAAATTGGGCCTTTATGGACGGTATTGTGGGCGTTCCTGGAAAAATTAGGGCCGAGTTACGTAAATGTCCCGCAAATGGGACTTTCTATTCTGGGAGGTATAGATGCACCATTCAGGACTATGGGCGAGCTGAGTGATTACCCCTTTGGGCACTACAATTGCAGCGCTATTGATATTCATTCCTCTTTATCTGAAAGAGACGTAACGAAGAAACAGTTGAACCATAAAGTTCCATAATGCATCTTTCCAGCTGCCTACCATCCATCTGTCCCGTTTTCACGTAATTGTCCCACGAAATGGGTCTTAAAGGGGCAGGGCATATGTAATTGTGGCCCAAAAGGGATGTTTCAGAGAGGAATTGTGAAGATTCCTGGGTGGATTAGAGTGGGTTTTAAAATTTCCCATGGGTGGAGATTCAAATATTGGGAGTTATACAGCTGCCCATTCTACATCTGGGGTGGAGCTTAGTTGTCACATGACTGTGTGAACCTATCAACTAATTACTGGGTAGAGAAAGTAAAAATAAGTGGAGTCTGAAACATGTAGGAAAATATATGACATGGAGCTACGAGGCACATACTACTACAATGTAGAAACCATACTGTAACAGTAAATCTAAGCAGCACAAGGCAGAAGAAACATATGTACAAATACTATAGTACAGAATGTTTTTTTCTTTTACAACACAAGTTTTTCTTTAAGATGGAATTTTTTGTAATCTGTATTTTTTTTGGTAAACTTTAATCTAACAAGAGAGGTGAAGAAAGAGAATAATACTCATGTGCCGCCTCCGATTTCTATAGCGGCCCAATGCTTTACTCTACAGGCCACTGCAGCCAGATAAACACATATCAGTAGTGGAGTTTTCCACTGAGACAATGATCTGTTCCTGGCTAATTGCTGTAGTTTCCTCTACAAGCAGTAATGTCTCTCAGTATCTCTAACAAAATGCCTGGAGTTCTCGCCCTTCCTCAAATATATTCCTTTGTATGCCGGGCATGGCTGACAACAAACACAACATTTCCTTGTACACAGCAAAATAATATTCCTGACTTTAATAATGATGGCAACCACTGATACATACCATTCACCTTCGCATTGACTTTTGGGTCTGAATATGGCCACGGGCCCTTCATAAACACAAATAGTTTTCATGATGTAATAAAAATCTGATAGGTAGAAGAAGGGGGAGGCCAACCATCACCGACCAACAAATATGGAGGAGAGGGGGGGGGGGGGGTCTGTCCATGAAGAAGTGGAGAGCCTGTGAGGATTTCTATAACTCCTACTCATTTCATAGTTTATCGGCCATTAGTTGAGTTATGTTAATAAATAGTAGGTGAAGGGTAATGGCAACCTTTTTATAAGACGTGTTATTATGAATATTTTTACATTATATTGTAAATAATTCTGTATAGTATCATTATTAATCCCAAAGATATGAGATAGATAGATAGATAGATAGATAGATGATAGATAGATAGATAGATAGATAGATAGATAGATAGATAGATAGATAGATAGATAGATAGATAGATAGATAGATAGATAGATAGATAGATAGATAGATAGATAGATAGATAGATAGATATGAGATAGATAGATAGATAGATAGATAGATAGATAGATAGATAGATAGATAGATAGATAGATAGATAGATAGATAGATAGATAGATAGATATGAGATAGATAGATAGATAGATAGATAGATAGATAGATAGATAGATAGATAGATAGATAGATAGATAGATAGATAGATAGATAGATAGATAGATAGATAGATAGATAGATAGATAGGTAGATAGATAGATAGATAGATAGATAGATAGATAGATAGATAGATAGATAGATAGATAGATAGATAGATAGATAGATAGATAGATAGATATGAGATAGATAGATAGATAGATAGATAGATAGATAGATAGATAGATAGATAGATAGATAGATAGATAGATAGATAGATAGATAGATAGATAGATAGATAGATAGATAGATAGATAGATATGAGATAGATAGATGATAGATAGATAGATAGATAGATAGATAGATAGATAGATAGATAGATAGATAGATAGATAGATAGATAGATAGATAGATAGATAGATAGATAGATAGATAGATATGAGATAGATAGATAGATAGATAGATAGATAGATAGATAGATAGATAGATAGATAGGTAGATAGATAGATAGATAGATAGATAGATAGATAGATAGATAGATAGATAGATAGATAGATAGATAGATAGATAGATAGATATGAGATAGATAGATAGATAGATAGATAGATAGATAGATAGATAGATAGATAGATAGATAGATAGATAGATAGATAGATAGATAGATAGATAGATAGATAGATAGATAGATAGATAGATATGAGATAGATAGATAGATGATAGATAGATAGATAGATAGATAGATAGATAGATAGATAGATAGATAGATAGATAGATAGATAGATAGATACAACAGACACGGGTGTTTCTTTGGCAAACAATCTAAATAGATCTCATGAATTTACTGTAGATATAAAACAAAACAGCTGCTGAGATTGCAGATGCCGATAGCAGAGACGGCACATCATAACTTTTGCATTATGAAAATATTAGCTTAACTTTTTTCTTTTTCCTTCTTTGTCTCCAGATTTAAAATAAATTGTAATGTGAACAATCCAGTGAAAACTAATATTGCATTGAAATCCAGAATTCATTGTTAGCAGATTCTGCTTTGTAGGAACCAGCAGGTCGGGATGAACAGATGGGCAGCAGTTGGGGTTCCAGATGCCATTGCATTGTCGGAGATCACTGCGGTGATAGTCAATGCTTTTCCAGCTGTGAGGATTTTACTTGCAAAATATTAATAAAAAGTAGCCCACTCACTATTATATGTCAAATGAGGAGATAAAATGATGGATATTATTCTTCCCTGGCTACAGATAACAGAATAGATCGTTTAGGAACATATAGAGACATAGCTTTATAGTATATACACATGTACAGCTAATGCTGCACAAGCATATACACTCATAAGGTGTTCAATGGCCAAATATGCGGAGAGGGAGAGGGGGGCTATAACAGAAATCAGAAAGGGACCCCTCCTAATGCCGACAGGATAACGCAATCCATTCAAGTACAGGGGAAAACATCCCCCACATTTCCATGTAGAAGTTCGGTCATCACTGTTGCCTTGCACAACTGGAGTCCTGATTTCGAATCTGACCATCTGTTCTCCCTGTGTTCGCATGGTCCGGCCTTAAAGGGGTATTCTGGTTACAACAAGTTACCCCGTAGGGGTTTGGGAATCTCCGACTATCTCCGGCGATCCCATAGAGAATGAATGGAGCGGCAGTGCACATGAGCGACCTGCCGCTCGGTTCAAATGAGGGGTACGGGACCCCCATTCTCGTAAACGGTGGGGGTCCCAGCTGTCGGACACACTCACCGATCAGCAGGTTACACCTTACCCTACAAATAGGGGGTAACTTGTTGTAACCGCAAAGCCCCATTAAGATAAATGATGCTCTGTGTGGGCACTCCATTGCTGCGCTCCTCCCATATTTGACGTACACTGGAGCACGTGACCAGACTAAGGCTACATGCACACGTTGCGGAATTCGGTGCAGAAAATCTGCATAAAAACCACAGGTAAATGCAGGTAATTCCGCAGGTAAAATTAAAACATAATACTGCTTTTTTTATGTGTTTTAGTTCGTTCTTTACATTTTGATGCGGAAATAGGTGCGTTTTTTCTTTTTAAACTAGTCAGATACAATTCACAAGTGGAAACACGATAAATTGAGATGCTGCAGATCTTAAAATACGCACCGCAGATCAATTTACGTGCAGAAAAAAATCTGCTACGCGTAGATGAGAATTCTTGAAACATCATTTACTTTGCTGGTACTAGGTTACACTGCGGATTTTCTGACGAAAATGTGCGACAAATCCGAACGTAGTACGCATTGTGTGCATTTGGCCTAAGCCTGCACATGCTGCTATGTACAAACAATGTTCACCCATGCAGTCACTCATGCACACAGACAACCTACCATGCACTCAATCCACATCCACCTCCACCACTACTCTCACTTTTGGAGGTTCACCTTAAATATAAACTCAAAAAGTCTGTCGCCCTCGCCATAGAAATTGTATTTGCTTAAAAAAGGTTTATGCAATTAGAAAAACATGGCTGTTTTCTTCCCGAAATAGCGCCACTCTTGTCCATGGGTTGGGCCTGGTATTGCCGCTTAGCCCCACTCCAGTGAGTACTGCAATACCAAGAGTGGCAAGAGCAGCGCTATTTCTGGAATAAAGCAGCCATGTTTTTGTAATCTGATACTACCCCTTTAACGAAAGGCTTTATTTCTTATTTTCACACTTCTTTTGCCTTGTTCATGAACATAGAAAAGTAAAACACAATTCACCAACCTTGAGGTTGCATTGGGATTTATAACACAAAACTTGTGGTTTATATAACCATTAAAATGTAACATTTCTGTATTATTCCTTCAAAAAATAGAATTATTTGAACAATAGTTCAGATCGTTCGATGAACAGAATGACAGAAATGTATTCCTTGTATTCCCATTATCAGTAATATTCAGTACTGGGCTGGAACAATGGCACATTACTAATACTAAACTGTTCACTGAAAAGTAAGGCGTGTGCTAAAACTATTATTGAAAAGAAGATATGCCACTGGTCCTAATGGAAGTTGAAGTGGAAGGATGAAGTCACTTCCTCCCGGCTAAAAAAAACTTATCATGATAAACTGTAAACTTGCCTCTATAGAGCATTGAGAATTCTATTATTGCTCTTGACTTGGTGTGCTACAATGTATCCTTGGCAGAGGCATACGCAGGATTTTCTCAAGGGGGGGGAGTTTAAAAAAATTTATTCTGAAGCTTTGGCCGTACTCAGAGTGTTGTTCACTCCCCCCCCCCCCCCCATTTGCTCAGCTCTTACTACATCAGGTAGGTGCCGGTGATCGGGGAGAAAGGTTCCTAGTCTAGAGAGGAAGGTGGGATCCTTTCTCTCCCAAACACCAGTAGCCACAACCTCGGTTTAGCAAAGTCTACTGTACTCTACACCCTGCCCTGCCAGTCCTGGTGCCGGTGTGCCAGGAGAGAACAGTTGTTAACAGTAGTCGTAGTCAGCAAGTGTTTTACCCCAGTGCTAGGACAGGAAGGCTGTGTACAGTACAGCAGAGGACGTGGCTGCCGGTGTTCGGGGAGAAAGGCAATCACATCTCCTCTGCTCAGTCTGCAGTACTGTACACAGCCTCTAAATAATATAGTCATATTGTTTTGCATGTAATACCGCTTTCAAGGGCTAAATAATACTGCCACACCCTGACCACACATTACTAACACATAGTGACTGAATAATGCCACCGTATAGTTACTGAATAATATCTACACACCAGGACCACATAGTGACTGAATAATCCCATCATACTGTTACTGAATAATAGCTCCACACCATGACTACATATTGCCACCACATAGTGCATGAATAATACAACCATAGGGATACTAAATAATGCAGCTTCACCATGACCACTTAGTGACTGAATAATACCACTATACTAAAACTAAATAATACTGTCACACATGACCACATATTACTACCACAAAGTGACAAAGTACCATCATACTAACACTAAATAATACCGCCACACCATGACTACATATTACCACCACATAGTGACTGAATAATACCACTATACTAAACCTAAATAATACTGTCACACCATGACCACATATTACCACCACATAGTGACGAATAAGACCACAATACTAACACTAAATAATACCATCACACCATGACCACATATTACCACCACATAGTGACCGAATAATACAACTATACTAACACTAAATAATACTCACATCATGACCACATATTACCGCCACATAGTGAATGAATAATACAACAATACTAACACTAAATAATACTGTCACACCATGACCACATATTACCACCACATAGTGACTGAATAATACAAGTATACTAAAACTAAATAATACTGTCACACCATGACCACATATTACCACCACATAGTGACCGAATAATACAACTATACTAAAACTAAATAATACTGTCACACCATTACCACATATTGCCACCACATAGTGACTGAATAATACCACAATACTAACACTAAATAATACTGTCACACCATGACCACATATTACCACCACATAGTGACTGAATAATACAACAATACTAACACTAAATAATACCATTACACCATGACCACATATTACCACCATATAGTGACTGAATAATCCCATCATATTGTTACTGAATAATACCTCCACACCATGACCACATATTACCACCACACAGTGTGTAATGACAGGGATAGGGAAACAGACAAGTGAGCCCTAATCTACCCGCCACTCAGTCCCTGCCTACTTGCAACGACCCGCCCTAGGCGACGGGGTACAACTGGGCGACGGTCCCTACACTCAGTAAGTGCACGTCAGACAACCAGACAAGGAAACACAGAACAAAGGGAAACGGAGCAGTTGCCCACGGCAACACCGTGAGCAACAAGAGTAGTAAACGAGCCGAGTCAAACCAGGAGAGTACGAGGTGCCAAACACAGAGCAGGAGAGTAGTGAACAAGCCGAGTCAAACCAGGAGTGTACGAGGTACCAAACGCAGAGCAGAAGAGTAGTCAGTAAGCCAGGGTCAATACGAAGCAGGGACAAGTAGTTCAAGAAGCTGCAGCAGGGCCAGGAAACCAACAGAGAAGAATCACAAGCAAGGAGGAACAGGAAAGGCAGGTATAAATAGACAGAGGGCGGGAGCTAGCCCCGTCTGGCCAGGCTGTGATAGGCTCTCCCACTCCTAAGCCTGCCATCCTGAGTGGTGGAAGATGGAGTCAGTCTCACAGACACAGAAGCAGGTGCAGACTGATTACCTATGGGCGTGGATACAGAAGCTGTGCCTGGCAGATCCTTAACACAGTGACTGAATAATCCCATCATACTTCTGCTGAAAAAACAAATTTATATATATATACACACACCAATTTTACCACCATACAGTGACCATAGAGTGATAGATACCAGTTCTACACAGGCGATCTGCGGACCATACAAGTGATTACAATACAGTTACATCTAGTCATACATGTAATCATTAGTAATGTCTTGGTTCATTGCAGTCGTTTACTTCTCGTTTTCTTCTCCATTTGACCCGGACGGCCATGGTGACTTCTTCCAGACAGAAATTGTCTCTGCAGAATTTGGCTCCTCGTATTTCCATCACTTTCCCCACCTATTCCCCACCCTCTACACAAACTTCCCATTCTGCTGCCCCTTTAACAGTACTATCCTGCTACTTCTCCCAACACTGTTCCTGCTGCCACCTTAGGTGCCTCCATATCTATAGGCACCCCCAAAAAAATAGTGCCAACGAGATGGTAATAGTACCCCACCCTTTGTGTTTTCTTCCAGAAAAAAAATGATACTCTTGTCTATGGGTTGTTTTGGGTATTAAAACTCAGCCCCACTCAAGTGATTACTGCAATAGCAGGCACAACCAGTGGACAAGAGTGGCGCTACTTTTGGAATAAAGTCACCATGCTTTTCTAATCTCATACTACCTCTTTAATAAGTCTTTATATCTTATTTGACACTTCTTTTGCCATGCTCATGAACATAGAAATGTAAAACACAATTCCCCAACCTTGAGGTTTCATTGAGTTTTCGAACACGAAAGTTGTGGTTTATATAACTATTAAAATGTAACATTTCTGTATTATTCGTTCAGAAAATAGAATAATTTGAACAATAGTTCAGATCGTTCTATGAAGAGAATGAAAGAAATGTATTCCTTGTATTCCCATTATCAGTAATATTCAGTACTGGGCTGGAACAATGGCACATTACTAATACTAAACTGTTCACTGCAAAGTAAGGAGTGTGCTAAAATTATTGTCACTGGTCTTAATGGAAGTTGAAGTGGAAGGATGAAGTCACTTTCTCCAGGCTGAAGAACTTATCATGAGAAACTGTAAACTTGCCTCTATAGAGCATTGAGAATTCTATTATTGCACCTGATTTGATGTGTTACAATGTATCCTTTGTGTGTTACTTTTTTAGAATAGACTTTCAGCATTTGCAGTTATTACTATACTGACCACGTCCATGTTGTGTATTAGACAGGATTTCAAGCAAATAAACACAAATATTAAAAAATTAACCTGGAAAGGAAGGTTTTCATTGTATAACAAAATCTATGACACATATTGACCATCATTTTATTTAAATATTCTAAATGAGAGGTATTTTTTGGCTGTTTTTTTTACTATAGACACTCTGGGACGTATGTATAAATTCAGATGGAATTGCTCTGTTGTATGAGTAATACTGCACCTCATCTTCCAGTAATATACAGTATTGTACAAAAGTTTAAGGCAGTTGTGCAAAAATGCTCCAAAGTAAGAATGCTTTCAAAAATGGAAATGTTAATAGTTTTTTTTTTTATCTAATTGAATGAACAAAAGAAAAATCTAAATCAAATCAATATTTGGTGTAACCACCCTTTGCTTTCAAAACAGCATCAATTCTTCTGGGTACACTTGCAAAAAGTCATGGATTTTGTAGCATTATTGTCAGGTGTATGACTAACCAATTATACCAAGCAGGTAATAATGATCATCATTTTCATATGTAGGTAGAAACACAGTTATTAACTGTAACAGAAACAGCTGTGTAGGAGGCTTGAATCTGGGTGAGGAACGGACAAACACTGCTACAAAGGTGAGGTTGTGGAAGACAGTTTCATGTCACAAGTCCAACAGGCAATACTGAACACACCAACAAGACACCAGGTAGTTATACTGCATTAGCAAGGCAAATGTTTCAAAGCAGACTGGGGTTTCAAGATGTGCTGTTCAAGCTCTTTTGAAGAAGCAAAAAGAAATGTGCAATAATGAGAAATGTGCACCGTAGATGCAGTGGTCAGAAAAAGAAACAGTGCAGCAGATCAAAGACACACCGTGATAACTTCCCTTTGAAATCGGAAGATGTCCAGAAGTGCCATCAGCTCAGAGCTGGCAGAATCCAGTAGGACCCAAGTACACCCATCTACTGTTCGGAGAAGTCTGGTCAGAAGTGTTTTCATGGCAGAATTGCGCCCAAAAAGCCATACCTTCAACTTGGAAGCAAGGCCAAGCCACTCAACTACGCATGAAAACATAGGAACTGGGATGCAGAAAAATGGTAGGTGCTCTTGACCGATGAGTCAAAATTTTAAATACTTGGCTGTAACAGAAGGCAGTTTTTTAGCCGAAGGGCTGGAGAGCGGTACAATAATGAGTGTCTGCAGGCAACAGTGAAACATGGTGGAGGTTCCTTGCAATTTTGGGGCTGCATTTCAGCCAATGGAGTTGGGGATTTGGTCAGGATTAATGGTGTCCTCAATGCTGAGAAACACAGGCAGATACTTATCCATCATGCAATACTATCAGGGAGGCGTCTGATTGGCTCCAAATTTATTCTGAAGCAAGACAACGACTCCAGACATACAGCCAATGTCATTAAGAACTATGTTCAAAATAAAGTAGAACAAGGAGCCCTGGAAGTGATGATATGGCCCCCACAGAGCCCTGACCTCAACATCATTGAGTCTGTCTGGGATTGCATGAAGAGACAGAACGATTTGAAGAAACCTACATCCACAGAAGATCTGCAGTTAGTTCTCCAAGATGTTTGGAACAGCCGCCCTGCCGAGTTCCTTCAAAAACTGTGTGTAAGTATACCTAGAAGAATTTATGCTGTTTTGAAGGCAAAGGGTGGTCACACCAAATATAGATTTGATTTAGATTTCTCTTCCGTTTATTCACTTTGCATTTTGTTAATTGCTAAAAAAAATAACCAACTATTAACATTTCTAGTTTTGAAAGCATTCTTACTTTTCAGCATTTTTCCGCAACTGACGAAAACTTTTTCACAGTATTATATATACAGTAGAATAGAAGTACCTGTGGTTTGTTTCCCCCTCCACACCATTTCCATAGCCCTTCGGCCAATTCTGCACTCCCTAGTTTGTTTACATGAAGTTCCTCTGGAGAGGAGAATCCTGCACAGACTCGCTAACCAATAACAAAGAGCAGGGTCGTAGCTATATGGGGTGCAGAGGTATCAATCGCACCCAGGTTCTTGTACCTGAGGGGACACAAAGGTCCCTCTGCCACATAATAAGCCAGTTTTATAAATGGCACATGGTACGTTGGGGCTCCTGTTACAGATTTTGAATTGGGACCCAGGAGCTTCAAGTTACGTCTTTGGAAAAGGGGACAGTACCAACTAGGACTGAGCAACTGCTATCTTGAGACGGGCACATAGTACTCTGTTTCTGCCAAGTACTAAGCAATATTATGTAGGTTCCCTAGTGTCCCTGTGGTGCAGGTTATTCCATTTTTTCTTAGTGTTCGCTAAGCAATCCTGCCATATGGCTTAGTGACTTAGTGAGTGGAAGCCCTGCCCCTGATATGCCACCTTTCCTTTCTGATACTTTTCCCTTTAGACATAGAAATGTGATCTCTTCAATACCTGTAGTGTACAAACTTCAATCTATGACCTTGCACATATATCAGTGAAGGTAATGTGTATTTTGAAATCTTACTTGACCCGATATGAGACCAGATGACAAGTCCATGTTATACCTGGTAAATCTGGCTAAACTGGCCAGACTGACTATCCCCAACAGCCATTGTTCAAGCTAAAGCAGGATTTCCCATAATGTATCCTCTGATGTTGTATTCCCAAAATACAGTGGTCATTGTAGAGCTCCCAAATCCGTCAGTGATGCCTGGAAACCTCTACCACTTGTTCTTTATTGCTAATATTATATTGGGGGTTGTGGGTGACTGATATCTCAGACAGAGATCTACCAGGGTAAATAATTCTGATGGTCCACCCATCATCTATACAAAACTTAATAGACGTGTTTTTTTCAACCATATCCTCTATCTACCTGCGGTATATGTCCATGTCTACCTTTTATTTCTTTGCAAGCTTTGTTATTATCATTGCACACATAGGCCATTCAATCAATCAGGTTTAATAGGTTATTTGTGCATTAAATAGACCTTAGTGGCAAGTAACGGGCTCCAAAGTCAGCTCCAAATGAGGTTGTCTTCCGCTGGACCTTTGGAGCCCATTATTGCGTGGTTACGTGAGCCCACCATTGGATCCCTTGGTATTATAGTGGGCCCGTCTGACCCTGATGCTTCTTGCCATAAGGTCCTTTTACACCAGCCAATATGGGCCATGAAAAAGAGTGCCGATCAATGAAACAGCTCGTTGATCGCCGCTCGTCTGCTCCTTTCACAAGGATCAATGATTGGTTATGTATGGGGACGAGCGATGGTTACTAAGAACGCTCATCCCTATACGTTTCCATCATGTCGGCAGCACAACTCCCTATATAAACTATAGGATCAGCCGATGAATGAGCGTTTTCTCATTCATCAGCTGATCGATGCCCTGTTTACACAGAGCAATGATAAGCAACGAGCGCTTCTATGAACGCTCGTTTGCCCGATCATTGGACCGTGTAAAAGGGACTTTACTTATTTGGTGACCTTATTTATGGACGTTAACCAATGTTATCTTCCGACGTGCCTGAAATTCTCCTTTAGGGC
This sequence comes from Rhinoderma darwinii, assembly GCF_050947455.1. Taxonomy (NCBI): domain Eukaryota; kingdom Metazoa; phylum Chordata; class Amphibia; order Anura; family Rhinodermatidae; genus Rhinoderma; species Rhinoderma darwinii. The sequence goes on along the minus strand of NC_134693.1, from coordinate 18,586,506 downwards.
GAACATCTGTGGAGTCCTAATATAATTTCGTTTTCTTTTTGTCTTAGCATTGTGAATAATGTTACTGAAGAGCATTGTAAAACATTTGACAGACATTACTGGATAGAGAGCTGCTACATTAGGAGGTTAATTTGCATTGTCTTAAAATGACAGATTGATGTCTAAACAAGCGCTGTAATAGATAGATAAGATAATAATATACCCTCAAAAGTACAGAAAATGGCACGAGCTCAGATAAATAAGCAGTAAATAGAGATGGAGTAATTTAATTTAGGAAATAATGTAATAAGTATAAGAGAAATGATCAAATCCTATTTCCCTTTATCATACAACCGAGAGACCTCAGCACTGATTAACCCAATTTTATATAAATGTAGAGCTGGTTAGAAGAAAAGGCAAATTACTTTCCCTAAATCATATAAGGTAGAATGTAATTCAATGGTAACTAAACAAGATAGAAGAAAGATGAGTAACTCTCCAATTCTCAGAATTTCATATGAAGCAAAAAATATAGAATACATGGGGGGATAATAACCAGGGAAGGGGGTGGGAGGGTTACCATTTTAACAACAGGTTCCCTATTTGGCTACTAAGTTATTTTTACTCCAGTAAATCTAATAAAACAATTAACTGGTTCCCGACCGCAGGCTGTGTATTTACGGCCAGCGGTCAGGGTCCTTAAAGCCAAGGCCGGCATCAGCACCCGGCAAACCCGTGAAAGTGCCGGGGCCCACTCCACTTGTGGGGGCACTCGTCCACCGGGTGCTGACGCTGCCATCGTTAAGGCACCACTGTCCATATATGGACAGTGATGTAAGAAGTGATGTAAGAAGGAGAGGAGTCCCAGGCAGAGCGCTAGCGGCTCTGCTTCGGGACTTCGTCTCTGGGAAGGCCCTTGACATTGCTGTCCATATATGGACAGTGAATATGGACAGCGATGCCAGGACTAGAGCAGTGTCCCAGCCTGACCTCGCTCCAGCATTCACTGTGCCGTGAGCAGCTCGGCACAGGCAGGCGTGATGCAGTGACGTCACTACAGTGCGCCTGTCTGCGATGAGTCACTCACAGCACAGTGCAGAGGAGAAGAAGGATCCTCCACACGTTGTGGGAACGGGGGTACGTAAGTAATTATGTTGTTATTTTTCTATTAGGTACATATGGGGGCATTATACTAGGAATGGGAGGGGGCATTATACTGTATGGTGCAGCTATGGGGGGCATTATATGGTATGGGGCAGCTATGGGGGCATTATACTGTATGGTGCAGCTATGGGGGGCATTATACTGTGTGGGGCAGCTACATGTAGCATTATACTGGGGTGGTCAGCTATGGGGGGCATTATACTGTGTGGGTGGCAGCTATGGGGGCATTATACTCTGTGGGGGGCAGCTATGGGGGGCATTATACTGTGTAGTGGATTTATACTGTGGGACCAACTATGGGGGGCATTATACGGTGGTGGTCAGCTATGGAGGGCATTATACTGTGTGGGGGGCAGCTATGGGGCATTATGCGGTGTGGGGGGGGGTAGCTATGGGGAGCATTGTACTTTGTAGGGGACAGCTATGGGGAGCAGTATATTGTGTGGAGGGCAGCTATAGGGGCATTAAACTGTGGTGGTCAGCTATGGGGGGCATTATACTGTGAGCGGGGCAGCTATGGGGGGGCATTATACTGTGTGGCTGGCAAATATGGGGGGGGTCATTATACTGTGGGGGCATCTATGGGGGCATTATACTGTGGAGGCATTCATGGGGTCTGTTGGGCAAAGTCAGCTGGGCATAGGCGTGCGCAGGGGTCTGGTGGTGTTGTGTAGGGGGGACTAAGCTGAATTCTTGCACCAGGGCCCATGAGCCTTTAGCTACGCCACTCCCAGGCAGGTTGCTAGTGGTGCTCTGCCCGGAGCTTTGTGGCACTACCTGGGAGGAGGGGGCTGTGTGGCACTATCTACAAAGGGCACTAAATTTATGAGGGTACAAACTGGGGGCCTAACTTCCATATGGGGGCACAAAGTTACGATTTTTGCCATTTTACTGCCGCCGTGAGTTTCCCTGCAAAGGGGACCACTAAGTCTGTGTCACCCAAGGGCCCACATAGACCTGTAGCCGGCCCCGACCCGCGCCATAGACTATTTACATAGCGGGTTTTAACTTGCTGCCCGAGCTGATTCTCCGGCTGTCACTGACTGCCGGGGACCCTGAGGAGAAGATAGAAGCAGCTTTAGCTGAGGAGTGGGCCAAAATTCCATCTAACATGTGTGCAAACCTCATCATCAACTACAAAAAAACATCTGACTGCTGTGCTTGCCAACAAGGGTTTTGCCACCAAGTATTAAGTCTTGTTTGCCAAAGGGATCAAATACTTATTTCTCTGTGAACAATGCAAATAAATATATATAATTTTGACTATGTGATTTTCTGTTATTTTTTTTAAATATAATCTATCTCTCACTGGTAAAATTAACCTAGCCTAAAAATTCTAGACTGTTCATGTCTTTGACAGTGGGCAAACTTACAAAATCAGCAAGGGATCAAATACTTATTTCCTTCACTGTATATAGAATGGGACAGTGCCATTTCATTATCATTAAAGGGAAGGGACTCAATTGTACCTCTAAAGGCTCAGATAAGACAGGATAGCAACACAATACTCTATATACACATAGGTAAAAGCCCTATTACACTGGCCAATTTTGGCAGGTGCAGCGAGCGCCGATCAACAAGACAGCTCATTGATCGGCGCTCGTTTGCTCCTTTCACAAGGAGCTATGCATAGGGATGAGCGGTCGTTATTCCAATTGCTCATCCCCATACATTTTTATTATGTCAGCAGCGCGTCTCCCTATTTACACAAAGATGTGCTGCCGACAACAATAATATTCAACTTTTTTAAAACAATACAATCAGCAGATGAACAATCATTTGCTCGTTCATCTGCTGATCGCTGCCCTGTTTACACTTCATTCGTCTATGGACATGTTTAAAAAAATATATAATAATAATAACAAATAATAATAAATAATAATAACTACTGTACATCATTGTAACAATTATAAGTAGATTATATCTCTTTTACATACTGTACATTTAATTAATAAAACTAAAATTAAACATATGAGATATCCACATTAAATTAAGATTAAGTCCATATCTCATTATGAATCTCAAAGTGACACTTATAAAAAGGATTTTCTACTATATATAGGTATATATATATATATATATATATATATATATATATATATATATACATGTATATATATATATATATATATATATATATATATATATACATATATATAATACATTTCAAGCTGACCTGGAGGTAGGTTAGAGGGGCTGGTTAGGATACATCATACTGACAAGCATTGTTGACCATTAGTAATGATATTTTGGAGGTTCCTGACTATCCTGACTATAGACTAACCTATATGTGACTTATTATATGGACACCTGTGAACTTTGTAGAAGACCTTTGAGAATACCATGGGTGGCATGGAAAAGTGGATCCTTGACCAAGCCAATCTTTGACTCAAGTCACAAATAGTCAGACTTAGTCTTTATGCTATTTTGACCATATTATGTGAAGACCTAGATCACCGTTAAAGACAGTTATTTTAAAAGAGAAGGACGATAAGGACAGCCATCAACAATACAAATACAAACAATCACAGAAGTCAAAAAGACTGAAAACTGATATAGAAAACAAGATGTTCTAAAGAAAAACGATCCAAATAGGCAACAGGAGTCGAAAATGACTTGACGGCATTTAACTATTTATAGGATAGTTTATTGATATCATAGAGATATTGTCAATATACAAATATAGACTCGATTTTACGTCTTGTTAAAAAAATATGGTAATAATATGAGTTATATTATTTTAAAAGAACACTCCAGGCAAAACTGATACATTGAGTTACATCTAGTGCGGGCCCGATGGGGCTGAGCATGACACAGGGAATTTCTCTTTAGTTTTCTTTTTAAGTAACTGTGTCATACTCCGCCCCTTCAAGCCCTGCACGGTGTCTCAGTATTACTGGAGTGTCCCTTTAACTCTATAAGTTAAAGGATCACAAACCATTTGAATGAAAAATTCAGCTCTGCTACATCTGTATTTATGTTATCAGTTTGAACACACACACTTTTATGAATATCATATGCCCGGATTAATTACCACATAAATATTTCTTGCTAATTATCTCTTATGGAATGTATCACACATTCATGAGAATCATAAATTGCCAAATTGCAGAAACAAATTTATTACATTTAAGTCAGGGATCAATGTAAGTTTACATGTGTGAGTGAGAGGGGAATAAATTACATTACAATTGTTAATTGGTCATATGCATATCAGGAGTTACAGTTAAGAGAAAAGTGCATATAATTATAATATAAAAAGCATCTGCAGGAACGTCTGTGATATCCCACCTGTAGGGAATTTTTTCCCTCTGATGGAAAATTCATATTTTCGTTGTTTACTCTCTAATTTTATAGTTTGATGATCCACACCTGCAGCGTGATGAGATAGTTTGCAATAATGACATTATCAATCCATGGCACAGAAGGTGCAGCTCAATGCTTGAATTCGAGTTGTGATAAATGTCAAAAACACACAAGGGTCTGCAATGGGGAAGGGGCAAATGGGCATCTGGAGCATTCTAAGAGCCAGCATTTACTGATAAACCACCCGTTTATAATGAAACTACATCATACATAGTCATCTCGTAGTGTGTCCAAGAGGGAGGGGGGGGGGTGTTTCCAAAAAGCAAAATTCCATTCAAAATGAAAGAATGGCATTTACGTAATTTTTGTATGTATTCCTAATTCCTTACCTGGACATAGTAAAAGCTTTGTACTCCAAGTTTTGCTGTTACAGTTAAGTTTCTACAATCTACAAGCTATGGTTGTTATCCTTATGACTCCACCCTAAAATTCTTATTTTTCTACATAAGCATGTGACAACTAAGCTCCACCCAGAGTAGGGAAATGCTATAAAAATGACTGTTGACATTGAAGAATCAAGTGACATAACTAAAATGAAAAATACAGTGGATCAAACAGCAAACTGACAGCAGCAAACTGAAGCAAACTCAATCTTTACTTTGTCACTTCATTGGAGTCCCTATCCACATCTTGTTCATATCATTGCGGAATGGCGTGTTTTACCAGTGCTTAATCAAGTCACATGTTCATGGCAGCCAATTGCTGGCCTCCTCCTGAATTGATCCAAGTAGTCGGCGATTGTCAAGGCTGGCCTCATTTTGGATAGTGCCTGTAGAGTACCATCTATTGACCACCTCCTTATGGTAAGCTATAAAAGACACAGTGTACAAACAACGGTATGTTACCTAAATATTCTTGCCTAATCAACTAGGGAATGTAGCCAGATTTAGTGCAGCTGACTCACAATAGGTTCAGGCACTGAGTGTGGGTTCGGAGGTAAGAGCTTTGCGCGGCCAGGCCATGAGGGTCAATGGCACCCTCTTCAGTAGTGACAAGGGATGCGTCCGGTGCAACCCAGGGGCAGATCCAGTATTAAAATCTTAGGAGTGTCGCAAAATAGTTTTGTTTGCTTTTTTCGTCATGCCCCAAGCTACAAGACACAAGAAGGAAAATAAAAGTAGAACACAGAAACACCTAATCACAGAGTCTGGGACAGGCATACACTTGTTTTTTCAGGGACAAGTATATGATCCCACTATATGAAGAAGAATACAACCAATAATACCACCATATACTGACCACGCTGTATATCACGCTGCAGACTATACAAGGGAGAATAGTATTGAACAAAATAAACAACAATTAAGTCCAGTGACTCACAGGTTACGTCTCCTCTTTCCTTTTCTTCTACATCCGGCCCGGACCACTATGACAACTTCCTCTGACGACTGCACAGACATCTTTGGCCCCTCATTTCTGCAGTAATCCCTACCCCCTATAGAAACACAAATTCAAACCTCAGATGAGATTGCTAAATAAATTCTGACTCCAGTCCAGACCAATAAATTTATACAGCCCTAAAGCTAAACCCCTAAATCAATTCAGACCCCCCTAAATCCAAATCCAAAAATTCTTTCAGACTGGACCCCTAAAATAATTCAGACCTCAGAACAGACCCCAAAAATAATTCAGACCTCAGAACAGACCCCTAAATTAATTCAGACCCCGGAACAGACCCCTAAATTAATTTAGACTTCAGACAAGACCCCCAAAATCTATTCAGACCCTAGACCAATAAACCTCAAATAATCAGACCCCAGACCAGATCCCTCTATATACTTGCCTCTCATTGCTCCTCTTCAGCCCTGGGCACCACCACAGGGTCCCGACACTGGCAATCTCAGGACATTATGTGGCATTGCCCGGTGATGAAGAGGAGCAGGGAGTGGTAATTATTACTGCCCGTTTTCTTTTGAACTAATCAATTAGATAACAGCCGTGACCTTATCTCCGGCTCGCAATCCTCCCCTGGTATAAATGTACAGGTCGCTCACCCCTTAGGCCAGCTCTGGTGATTATGGCATGACACTGGATGACACAACATTGCGCGGCATTGACTTCAGGAACTTTGGTGATAAAATAAGATTGATTCCGAATTGTAGATTAAATATAACGTGATGTGTTTCTTCATCAGGTGGTTTATCTGTTGCAGAAAGAACACTCCATATCTATAGGCAGGAACCGCAGGTTTAATAGATTACTGTTTATGACATTCACTTATTGAAGAGTAAATTTGTCATAAAATGCAATGTTTTAAGACATCCTTAGTGCATCACCATGTATCACTATATAGCACTAAACATTTCTAGATTGACGGTTGTATCTTTTTTCCATTTGGATGTATATTCACTTAACAAAAAAAGAACATTTCTCAAATGCTTGTCTTGAAAAATAAAGTCTTAAGATTAAACGGAAGTGACACAGAAATGCGCAGCTCTGAGCTGGCTGGGGTAAAGGTGACTCATATCAAGCTGGCTTATCAATGATACATCATAGTGGTTGTACACAAGCAGAAGACCTCTGGGACTCCTACATGTTCTAGCGTCTCAGGGCTGCTTGTCTCTTCTTCATGATGGTAGACATATCAATACAGATAGTTTTGTAGTTACATAATTTAGAATAACCTGTTACAGAATTTTAAGTTAATAGAGAACCATTCAGACTTTTATTTATTAGCCTCCGGACTACAAAGAGAGTCTCTTACTCTGGAGCACATTATATCTGCAATAAATAAAAAAAGAAGCGCCACATGGTGCAGAATCCCCCAAAATAATGGTGAATAGGTATACAGGTGTAAGAAATATCCTCACCTGGGAAAGTTGTGCAGTATTCAGGCACAACACTGTTTGAAGGCATTCAATTGATAAAGTTGCTGCTGCTTCCTAGCCAATGGGACCACAAGGCTCCCCCCGTAGTATTGTATCGGAGTGAAAAAAATAATATATATATATAACATATATATATATAAGGAAGTCAAAAAGCCCTACTTCATCGGGAGTGTGGTAAAGAAAATAGTTAAGTGTTAATAAATTATTTATTGAGGTAACGCGTTTCAGCGCCGGACCTTGCGCCTTCATCGGCTCGTATACATGTAAGGTCTGTATAAGGTCTGATGAAGGCGCCGGTCCGGCACTGAAACGCGTTACCTCACTAAATACTTTATTAACACCTAACTATTTTCTTTACCACACTCCCGATGAAGTAGGGCTTTTTGACTTCCTTATATATATCTTACTCTGGAGGATCTGGCATTTCCATGCATTAAACTGTCGGCATATTGATTTAGACAGGAACTTTGTAATACTTCACTTCACCTGTGGTGGCACTGTAGGGAATAAAACACTTCCTGATTATCGATGAGCGAATCGATTCTAAACAAATCGAATTTGACCTGAATTTCGGATTCAGCAAAATCGAAAACATTCATGGCTCACGAATCAGCAAATTGGCCGGTGCAAGCTTCCATTTTACAAAATAGAAAAAAGAAGAGGGTAGAAGAGGTGATAAAAAAAAAATTACGAGCTCATCTAGTCTCCTGTAGCAATACGTCTCTGCAGGCCTCCTGAGATGGCGTCATTTTATCTCATGTGACCACTACTACGACACGTCCCTGGCGCTGGCGCGGCCTCTTGATATAAAGTTGTTCTATCCAATGTGACTGCTGCAATGGGACCAAACTATGTCATCTAAGAAGGCCGCCTAGAGCGCCATCTACAGTTCTACCTCATCAAAAAATACTAATTCCTTTTTTGGCAGCTTTGGGATGCACTGAGCGTCTTTGGTGCTGGGATTGACTTTCTTTACCATCTTGCGCCAGATAAGCGCAGATCCTGAGTTTTTCCATTTAGCTTATAGGACAAGTTCTGCCCCCCCCCCCCCAATATCTATTCATCTCTACATAGTACTGGTTGTAATTATTTATTACGTTTGTGCCATCTGTTGGACCCAGAAAAGTCATCTATATTGGGAACACTACTACAACTTTTTTACCTTCATTCTTACCTTCATTCTAATTTTTCGACCAACATCCATGTTTTGCGGGGCTAGCGCAACACGATCAGATTAGTACCTGTCCACCTTGGTTCCCATTGCCCAGACATACTACCGTATGGAGCTTCTCTCTCTCTTTTGCTGTATTGCTCCAGTTTTGTTTTTTTACTTTGACATATACATAACCTTTGAAGCCAGGCCATTACATATAGTGACATATAACTTCTCCACATATTTTTCACAGATAAAGTTGCAATAATATGTTTACAAAAGAAAACTGTAAAAATTCTTATCCCTCAGGGTTGTAAAAAAACTGTATAAAGCCACATTGCAGCAAAGTAAACTTTAAACACCACTTATAGACTTCAGCTTTATTTTGTAGAAATTACCTTTCTTCTTCAAATGCATTATTACCATTGTCTGAACTCAGACGTTGACATTTATAACGAGGAATCCGCATCCCAGACACCACTCACAATTCCTTTCTGGAAATGCCAAAATAATAAAACTGAACTATGAAATGAAATCACAACAAGGATTGGAGCTTAAATCCAAATGACAATGGAAAAGTACATTGTAAAAGATATTTACAACTTATCCTAGTAGGCTCGGGCACCCTGCAGTTGGGCATATGACAACTATTGGATATATATGAGGGGCTGTTTAATTTTTTTTCTTTTTGAAAGCAAAAATATAGACTTGCAACAATTAGGATCAACTTTTCAAGCACGCATAGGATACCCGCATGAGATATTCCCCTTTGTGTAAATTATGAAGACATGGAATTTCTCCCTTTAGTTGTTTCTTGAAGACATGACAATCCCAGAATATAAGGATTAGAGAACTCAGAACAGCACCCAAACCCTTGAGGCAGTGTTGTACATACATATGTGTCCTTCCATACCCTCTCTCCTATCTCAACATATCCTGAGATATATGGTGCGAGATGACCAGCTTTAAAAATAACAACACAATTTTGCGATACTCTATCACGAGATGTCTATGTGATATGTCTATAGAACATCCTAAAAGCACAAAAAGCGCAGGGAACCCAAAATAGAATGAAAGAATATATATCTACCATGTATCAAAAAATATAAATCTTTATTAGTAATAAATAACAATACATGGTATCACATAAATATATATAAATAAACAAAGTAGAACAGGTCATATACGAAGAGCAGCATCAGTGGTATAGATGTGAATATACCCAGGGGTAAACAGAACAACCCATCTCAACCAAAAACGTTCCATACTCCACCTCACCATAAAATACATATGTCGATGTCTGGCCATCCAGTGGTTAGGATGTGAATTGCAGCCTGTCAAGGGTTTTGCTAGCATGTCGTGATAATGTATTGAACTGGGGATACACAGAGACTTTCTGAAGCACTACTGATTGACTTCAACTGGGTAACAGCTGCAGGCCACAAGATTACATGCAACTCAATGTACGGTTTTGTACTGCAGCTGTAGCTCCATAGTTAAAATCAGTTACAGTAGTTGTATCACAAAAAGTCGCCAAATAGGCCAGGCCTTGTTCATACACTTCCAGGAGGAATAACAGAGAAACATCAAAAAATAGAGTAGATGCGCCAAAATTGTTATCTCATGGGGAATTCAAGTATTTACAAAAAAAAAGACATGTCAGGAGAGCTGACTCTATAAATCCGGTGACTCACAGGTGACGTCTTCTATCCAGTTTCCAAAATGTAGCGGTAGGAATGCAGCTATCATTGTGCTGAATTGATATGTAGAATATAGTGGTGGATTTCATTGCAGCTTCCCATTTTTCAACCCTTTTCTAGCACCGTATGCTTATTACCTCCCAATTTCTTGCTGTTATGTCAATTCACATTTTAATCTGAACACAATGAAGCAAAACTGTTTCAATGATTATTAGTCATGCAGAAAGACTGTTTCATCCACATTTTACAGTTTTTGTGCTTTGCAATGAAGCGTCAAAAACTGTAAAAACACCTTAGTGACAGCTGCCATAAGAATTCCTTTTCTCTTTTCTTACTTTTACCTTTTTATTGCACATAGGCGTGCACGATTGATCAACGCTGAGTTTTCCAAGGTAGATTGGCACCTTTTCTGCTAAAGGGTGGTCTGGTTTGAAAAACACTGTTCAAGTACTGTATTATGAGATTCTGAGGGGGGTTTCACATTTATCACCCTCATCAGTTGTGTTTTTGTATATTTTAAGAAAGGCATCCACACCTCCTTAAATGAATTAACCATTACATCATCCTGTGGCATAGAGTTCCATAGTGTCTCTGCTCTTACAGTAAAGAATCCCTATCTATGATGATGTGGAAACCTTCTTTCCTGTATACATAATAAATTCCCTTTATCTTGGTTTCAGTTGTGGGTTTAATAAGATCATTAGACAGCTCTGTATACTGTTCATTGCTATATTTGTAGATAGTAATTATTCAGTTCAGGACCGGGTTATTTTGAGCCTTCAGGACCAGACACCGTTTAGCCATTTTTAGCACGCGTTAGTTAAATGGCTATAACTTTTTTATTTGTTGGGCTAGCGACGTCATTTTTGCGATTGTTTTTTCCGTAGACAATGCAGGCTTTTTTTTTAATCGTTTTTATACACATCCTTTTTGCTATTTTAGAATTTTTATTCTTAAAGTTTGAAAATAATAGTAAAAAAATAAGCTTTTTTAATTTTCAGCTATTTTTTGGGTAATAACATAGTTTTACCCTAAAATATACCTCTTATTTGTGATCGTCATTGTCTACCGTAAATTTTAATATATTACATGTCTATATTAGGGTAATTGGGTCCGGGCTAGCATTACAACAATGATTGACGGGGGGAACAGGTTTTTTGGGGAGGGTATTTTATGTGTATTTATTATTAATTTTTTTGTTACTATGGTCTGTCCCTCAAAGGTCAAAAAAGACCACAGCAGCCCCAGTTACAGGGGAAATCAGCCCTCTCATAGTGATGATTGTCGCTAATAGGGCTGTGCTGGGTCTAGTAAGACCCAGCAGCAGTCTGTCACTAACGGGCACCTGGCGATCATGTGACCAGTCACATGAACACCGGGAGCAATAGAGACAGCGGCGCGGCCGCTGCCTCTATTCCTATACACAGCGTTCATTGAGCGCTGTGTAAAAGAGATCGGAGAAGACAGAAGCAGCGAAAGCTGCTTCTATCCTGTCCTCAGGGTCCCCGGCAGTCACTGACAGCCGGAGACCCGACATTCAGCTGCCCGATCGCTCGGGCAGCAAGATAAAACCTGCGCCGAAAAAAGTCTATGGCTCTGGTTTTAAGGACCCTGACCGCTGGCCGTAAAAACACAGCCAGTGGTCGGGAACCAGTTAAATTACTCTGAAAAGGGAAAATCTATTCAAAACGTAAGTTTTCCATTAAGGAATTAAATGTGTCTGTCTCTTACCTGTTCTTTTTCTTGTTGCAGAGCAATAGTCTAAATCAGGCTTCAGTGACGCACTTTTTTCTACTTAAATAAATGAGGATGAGCCTGTGTCCCTTATACAGGCACCAGAACTTCCTGTATGATGTAAATCCATGGACTGTTCCACACAGACTCTCCACAGGGGAGACACAAACGTCTATCATAGATTAGACAGTCTCCCGTCATACAGTTTTAATGAAGAAGATCACAGCTCAGTCTTGCTGGCTCTATACTTATAATCTCTTAGTTTGTTTAGGAGAATATTGAGGGGGGAAAAAAATCACTCTGTCTTCTCAGCATCATGGGATTGATAGCAAGGCAGAAGCGAAGAGAAAGCAGAGTAAAATCTCCAATTTAAGATGGTGTCTGATCATAAGCAAAAAGGACGGCAGGGAAGTGAATTACATATACATAAAAGAAGTAAAGACCTGGAGATGGGGGAGGGGGTTCAGTGATGGAAAGTGGTGTTTCCTCTGGAGATCCCCTTTAAGACATTTTTCTTAACCAAACTGAATAACCGCAAATTTGATCACCTTTCTTCCTACTGCAATCCACCCTTAATTACTTTGGTTATCCTCTCCTGCACCTGCTCCAGTTCAGCTATATACAGGTGCCCGAAATTATACGCAATATCTTATCTTATCTGTTATCTAGTGATTTTTATAGAGATAAAACTATGTTTTTGTCATGTGCACCTATTCCTCTATTGAGGCATCCTATCATTGTATTTGCCTTCACAGCAGCTGCCTGGTACTGGTTACTAAAATTAAGTTTACTGTTTAACAATATACCCAAGTCTTTTGAAGTGATGGTTTTACCTAGTGTTTTACCATTTATTATATAATTGTAACATTCAACTGACGTGGAGGTTTCTGAGTGATCTACTTATCGTCAAAAGTCCCTTCTAAACAAAAAAATTTGTGAAATGTGGACAACCCCTTTAAACACTGATTATAACTTTACACATAATTTTTCTTTCTTATGGTATATTAAAAGAGTATTATTGCAGTCAGCGGGTGGACATGGAATTTGTCAAATAAAGCGATTCATTCAACTAGAAACATCAGAGAATTAAGGTTTAAAGAATAGTTTGGGGAGATATTAAGAAGTAGCAAAGCAAGTTTCTTTGGATTAAACAGGCATTAAATAGCGGATTAGTGATATTTCGATCTTCCAGTTTTCATTTAAATAACAATAAGGTAATGGAACAAAAGAAAAAAAAATGTATGTAGTGACTGATGACATTCAGCCTGCCAGAGATTCTTTACTGGGATATTTGAAGCATTGAGGATATTAAGGATGGTTCACTTCTTGCACAGAATTTGCTAATTATACAGATAAATAAAACAGGTTTTTTGTTATATACTTTATCTCTGTATTGCTGTTGCTTTGCTTTAAACTCAATAGCATAAAAAGGAAAATAATCCTCACTGGTGTCTCCCTCCATTAAAGTGTAGCTAAACGTTTGACAAACTTCTGACATGTCATAGTGACATGTCAGAAGTTTTGATTGGTGGGGGTCCGAGCACTGAGACCCCCACGATCGCTAGAATGGAGCAGCTGAAGCGCTCAGGTGAGCGCTAAGCTGGTTCGTGTCCGTTCAGCTTTTTCCGGAAAGCGGATGTATCGGATTACGGGCTCATAGACTTTGTATTGAGTCCGTAACACCGATACATTTATTTACGGAAAAAGCCGAACAGACACGACGCGGTTGAGCGCTCATCAGCTGCTTAGTTCTAGCGATGGGTGGGGGTCTCCGTGCTCGGACCCCGACCAATCCAAACTTCTGACATGTCACTATGACATGTCAGAAGTTTGTCAAACGTTTAGCTACACTTTAAATCTGTACTGTGGTCTCTTCCACAACAAAAGGCATCTCTCCCCAGCTGACTGCATCAATGTGGAGCAAACTACTGCATGCAAAATAATGAATAGGGCTGTTGCGACTACATTCATTATTAAAAAAAAGAGAAAGAAACTCCGGATCACAAAGATTAAAGGGGTTGCTCAGGATTACAAACATGGCTTCTGTCTTTCAGAAACAGTGCCACACCTGTCCATTGGTTGTGTCTGGAATTGCAGCTCAACTGCGTTGTATGGAATAGAGCTGAGCTGCAATACCACATATAACCTGTAGACGGCATACACAGGATTTTCTCAAGGGGGAGACAATGCATTATGATGCGTTGGTCGTACTGCACTTTCTCCCATTCTCATAGCCCCTATTACAGCAGACTGAGCAGAGGATGTGGCTGCTGGATATAGTGGAGAAAGATTATTAGGGCCCTTTTACACAGGCCAATTATCGGGTAAACGAGCATTCACAGAACACTCGTTCCCGATAATTGCCCTGTGTAAACAGGACAACGATCAGCCGATGAACGAACAAATGTTTGTTCATAGGCTAATTGCATAGTTTATGCAGCCGAAAATATTATCGTTGTCAGAGACAGTGAGACTGATAGATAGATAGATAGATAGATAGATAGATAGATAGATAGATAGATAGATAGATAGATAGATAGATAGATAGATAGATAGATAGATATGAGATAGACAGACAGACAGATAGATAGATAGATAGATAGATAGATAGATAGATAGATAGATAGATAGATAGATAGATAGATAGATAGATAGATAGATAGATAGAGAGAGAGATAGAGAGATAGAGAGATAGAGAGATAGAGAGATAGAGAGATAGATAGATAGATAGATAGATAGATAGATAGATAGATAGATAGATAGATAGATAGATAGATAGATAGATAGATAGATAGATAGATAGATAGATAGATAGATATGAGATAGACAGACAGACAGACAGATAGATAGATAGATAGATAGATAGATAGATAGATAGATAGATAGATAGATAGATAGATAGATAGATAGATAGATAGATAGATAGATGATAGATAGATAGATAGATAGATAGTTCTTAATAGATACTTTCTATATCAATTCCCCACAGTTTTCATAATCTCTGCTTGCTTTCATTCTATAGAAATCTTCATTGTTTACTTCCAAGTAATAAACATCAGTCCATGGTCATGTGATGGACACACAGGTGCACGGCTCGTTACAGTTACATTATGTGTATCAGATCTGTGTCTAACAAGCCGAGCACCTGTGTGTCCATCACATCAACAGGGGCAGAATGTTATTACCTGCGACTAAACAGTGAAAGTACCTATGGAATCACAGCAAGCAGAGATCTTGAAAACTGTGAAGAATTGATGCAGAAAGTATATTGGAAAAATTTTAACTTTTTTATTAATTAGAGAATAAGATTTATCAGCTGAAACCGGAATATCCCTTTAACTGCTGGCTACAGACTTGACAAAAGTATAATAGTCACTGCTAAAAGACATAAAGCACAACAAATATGAGGGGGAGCACTTGTCACCTTGTGAGACGTCTTACTAATAGATTAGAGGCAGCTACTGTCTGTGGGAGTTTTTCCTGTCTATATGAGATTGTCAGAAATCCAGCATCATGTCCGACACGTCTGCGAATGTCTCCCTGGGTAGGTCTTTTATTCACCGGATATTTTTAACGCAATGGTTTTGAATGTCTGAGAATAAAGTTAAGTGCATTCATATGGATCCCTCTGAGTGTATCAGTAATGTATCGTGTGTTGTTGCTTTCATTATATCACTTGTGATAACAGTTGGGTCTTTCATGGTATCTGCTCCTTCTGCCGCTTAAGCCGTGAGGAAGTTTTAACAAGACGATCTCCTTCAGGCTTCAAAAATGTTCAAATAATAAAATAGAAGACAAGGAAAGACTTTATTAATAAAACCAGCAGAAAAATTGACAGTTAAGAAAAAAAAAATTGCAACTAGGATGATGTCATTTGTAAATGTTATATTATATAGGGATTTTATTCCTAATATTTTCAAATACATACAAAAAATTATATTAACCCGGCATCCATCGATCCAGAAATCCTGTTAATGCGACATGGGACAAGAATAGTCCCATGGCTGAAAATCTTAAAAAGTAGCTGTTTTGCTAATACAGCAGTCGATGTCCATTATCGTGTTCCACCATCATGTCACGTCTCCTGATAAGTCTGTTTTAGTAAATATTTGTCTTCCCCATGAAATAACAATTCTTGAGCTTCTTTTCTTAGAACTCTGTATTGTGCTGTTCCTCTGTTATTCCTCCTAAAACAATATATAAATAAATTGACAACTGGGTGTTACCATTCCCCTTGTCAAAAGGCTGTGTCCCTGCACACTTTGACACTGTCCAATCATCGCTGACAGTAGTAGGGACACATCCTATTGACAAGGGGAATGCTAACATCAATTAGGCCTGGGATACACAAAGGCTTTTGGTAGCACTACTGATCTTTACTATTGAATTACAGCTGCAGTCCATAAAACAGCTGTAGCTCTATAGTTAACATGAATTAGTTATGTTACAGAAAGTCTCCATGTTGGCCAGGCCTTATTTATTCACTTGCAGGAGGAATAACAGAGGAACATTTCAACACAGAGTTCAAAGAAAAGGTGTTCCAGAGTGGTTATTTCATGGGGAATATAAGGATTTCCTATAACAGACATGTCAGGAGAGGTGACAGCTCCTCTATAAATCCAGTGACCCACAGGTGACATCTTTTCTGATTGGAGACGTTTTCTTTACTTTTCTTCTCCATCCAGCCCATACTACTTCTCCTGATGAGTTCACTACCCAGACAGCTTTGGTCTCTTGTACTACTACATGCTTGCATATACGTTTGAAAAAGTCTGAGAACTAGCCGAAACGCATCACATACATTCTGAATGATTTCGAAAAAATAAATCCAAGGAAGATTGAGCAAGATACAGTGAGTGCCGGTCTATTCCTATACTACTGTATAGTAACAAGGATATTTACCATAGACGCGTGCTCAACGAGAAACTTGGAGTGCCGACTCATTTCCCCAAACATATTTTGGCACTAACGTAGAGTGTTGGTAGCCTCTAAAAATACCTGGTACACCATAAGGAATTAAGGTAGGAAGAGGATTCAGATACTATTAAATGTGGTGATCACTGGTGCCAAGAGATTAGAGGTACAGGGCAACAGACACGGGGCATGTGCCACTGGTGCAAGGTCCTAGCAATGCCACTGCGTCTAGACATCAGCACATTATTACGTTATTGAGCTGACTATAATATAGGTTAATAAATAGTATTTAGGCCCAGGCCCTAGACATCCTTCACATATGCTTTGCTACTTTCCCCATGAGCTCCAATGACGTATGCTGGTAATTATACATAATATATGTATGTCTATTGTTTGGCGTCCAATAGTCTGGACTTCCCGACAATCAGGCAAATGGGCAGTCCTGAGTGTTCCCGGATTTTCGGAATTTTACCCTTTATATTTACTGTATATATTTATTTTTGTCATTTTTTTTTTTTCCTTTTTGTTAATTCTAGACCACAGGAATAAGTTGCTAGAGCCACAGTGAAAACTGACACAAAGAGCCGTAGGAGAGGCGAAATAGAGAGGAGGAATTCAACGCTGTGGTTTATATGCCATTCAAGTTGTATAAGCATCTAGTATCCAGCGCCACACTATAGCGGTTACCCGCCAAGTTTACAGCGCCATCCACGCAGGATTAAGCATTGACGAAAGTGCCTGAGGAAGGTCATGGTATTGACCGAAACGTCGCACTGTCACTGGCTATAAATAAATAAATTATTTGTTTGGATAAATAACTCCATATTGGTGTGCCTAGTACTTTTTCTCTATTGGATCGGGTTGGGCCCCTACTAATGCACCCACACCATTACCTAGCGCTCTCCGAACCTTGTAACTAAGCATCTAGTATCTGTTATATTTGCACGAAATAAAGATTTCAGGAGCTTTGAAATCTTTTGACATATTTTTATTTCTTTTTTTGCTTTAGAGGCTCTTTAAATTCCACACACATATTATAACATAGTACACGATGTGAAAGCTATGACATATGGAAATGTTCCTCTAATATCAGGAGATTCCCCACCATCCGTGAGTACATTTTGTTTGCCTCCCGTGTGTTCCAGGAAGTGTTAATGGTCCCTGAGCAATGTTTTCCATCCTGCCATAGACACAACAGTTGCAGTATTCTAAGTAAATCTTTCTCAAGATCTGCAGGACAAAGGAGTGACATCACAAATCCTGCCTCCTCCCAGGAAACATAAAATCTCGAAATCTCTACCACTAACACAGTATAAAAAACAGAATAATACAAAAAAATAAAAAATAAAAGTAAAGAAAACTTTTTTAACCCAAGTCATCTTGTAGTAGCCAAACAGGAGCAACTTCTATACAAGTATATACACTATATCCAGCTTATAAGTGAACTCCTTGCAAAGTTGATGAAAGTGTAGGAAGTAGAATTCCTGAGCAAACAAAGAAACAGGAAAATCTGAAGAGGAAACCGACTGCGTCACAGGGCCGAGCGCTCCAGAGCCCCTCGTATCAACTGTCTCAACACTGGAGCTCTAGTCGGCCACCTCAAATGAAACGACTCTATCTCATAGGTAAGAAATTCGGGCATGGGTATTGATTATCACCTTAAACCTGTTTTCTTATATTAAGTAGACCTTTTCTTTAGTCATTTTCCCCAATAGACGTCGTTCCACTTTTGTCAGTAAAGAACCTTAAAGTCACTTTATGGAATGTTGGAAAGCTGCTTACTGATAATGTTGTATGTACAGTGTTTTCCAGGTCCATGTATGTCAAGCACAGACTTATTTTTCTGCTAAGCTTAACTTTTCTTAGATTTTGATAATATACTGTAATTATATAATATAATAGTAATAGTATTAAAAGTAATATATTACATATTTTTTTTATTATTTCGTTTTTTCACTTGTTTTATTTTGATTTTCCTTTTCTTATAATATTTGTCCATGTTTTCTAATTTAGTGTAAAGAGCAACTAAAATATTTACTCTATCAGTAAAAGACCAGTAAACATGATAGAATAATATATATAATTAAAATGGCGAGTGAATTTAGGTCACTTTTTTTTTTTTAAGCAACATATAACATATTTTGCGTATCTATTTTTTTGTCATGTATTTTTTATTTTAGTCTGGTGAAAATGTTTTTAAGTAAGAAAAATAAAGTTTATGTACATACATATATATATGCCTCCATTTTTTAATCTTGCATGCCTCCCATTCTGCCCTGGGTAGTTTTAATTAGTTTAATGCTGGTTCCTACCATCCCCAAATATATGTAGGCTTAGTCCCAGTTCTGGGTGTATGTGCAGAGTATGTCCCCACCTATGGAGGATGCCTTGTCGTGGCAGGTGGGCTCACACAATTTGATCAAAATGTGCGCTAAGAACCTCCCTATTGTAGATTTAGCAGTAATGCATATTTATTTATATTTAGCGGCTTAGGTGACATTGGTGGTCACAGAGTGCTGTCGCCATTTTTTTGTGCGCTATATATATATACAGATAAATAGGTTTTAACATGCAAATATTGTTTTTCTATATTTTATTTTGTTTTGTATTATTGTTGTTAATTATAAATGATTTTATATTCTTGTAAATGAATTAATATTTTCAGTTTATGTTACTATTTATATTATTTTTATGTATTTATTTGTTTGCATTGTAAGCATTGAAATACAATTAAAAAATAATATTACTGATACACTTATTTTTTACATGTCATAAGACTTGTTTACTAATTATAATATTAGTATATATATATATGATTTTGAAACATTTTTTACTATTTTCTAGCAAGCTGATTTTTTATCTAGGGACTGTGTGAATAGTGTTTAGACATGAAAGAATTTTCCAAATATTTTAGTAAAGTTTCAAGTTTAATACACACACATGAAGCGTATGCCATGCTGAACTCCTATCTAACACTGTAAGAATTTTATTAATATTTTCTCTCGTCTCAGTACATTTTATTACATTACATCTTTCATTTTTTTTTGCAGTGTGTACATTTATTTTGCTGGACCACGGTCAGCAATGTCAACTGACGTGCCATGAAAATGCTCAATGTAAGGAGGAGAAGGGGATACGTGGCTGCTACTGTGCCAGTGGATATACAGGAGATGGAATTAAATTCTGCGAAGGTAAAAACATTGTATTTTTTTTACCAATAACTAAAGGAAACCAACAGTATAGAAACTGATTAATTCATGGGAACAAGTGTATTTCCGTTTTGATTTGAGTATCCTGAGGTCTTGGTTAGTCATGTATAACGCTAGAACTGTGTCTATCCTATAGACTGATGTATTAACCAAAGATGGTGTTCTTTGCCAATAGATGATGAGTAACCAAGGTGTGTTACATTTGTAGATTAGTTTCATAGAAAAGTATTTTATAAAACATGTATTTTTTGGCTTGGTTACTTCCGCTTTATATTTACAGCGAGAATTTGAAAAATGAATGGAGATGTCTCATGAAGATAACCCCTATTTAAAAAGACGCCAACCCACTGATCACCTGATCGCTACAGATCTGGTTGCTTTAACCTCTGGCAAAGGGTATGTTCACACGCACTGTTTTCAGACGTTATTCGGGCATTTTACGCCTCAAATTCCGCCTGAAAAAACTGCTCCATTACGCCTACAAACATCTGCCCATTGCTTTCAATGGGATTTACGGTGTTCTGTTCCTACGAGGCTTAATTTTACGCGTCGCTGTGAAAATACGACGCGTAAAAAGACGCCCGCGAAAAAGAAGTGCATGTCACTTCTTGGGACCTTTTTGGAGCAGTTTTTCATTGACTCCATTGAAAAACAGCTCCAATAACGGCCGTAAAATACGCCGGGAAAAACGCGAGTTGCTACAAATACAAAAACGTCTGAAAATCAGGAGCTGTTTTCGCCTGAAATCAGCTCCGTATTTTCAGACATTTCTGGTCACTGCGTGTGAACATACCCTTACATGTCAGCCATTAAAAAAAAATGGCTGACCATGTAATGTAATGACCTTGCCTCTTTGGGAGGTGCTGTCTGCTCTGACTTCCCTCTCTGGACCCCCTTTATGACGTTTATATGCAATAAAAGGGGATATGAAAAGTGGTTGTCTTCACAGGATAACCCCTTTAAAGGGGTTTTCTGGGTCTTAGGTTTTTGTTTTTCAAACCCACTGAACATGTTAAAAATAAAAATGTTCATATACTGTATGAATCCTTCTCCTTTCAGCAGCCAGTCTTCTCAGTTCCATGTATTTACCAGGTTTCAGTAAAGATTCATACATAGGGACATAACATCATATAACTGTGTTGCCCAATGGCTGCCATGCCATGTTACGTCGCTATGGATCAGCGAATTACACCCATTAAGCAGAGTTTTTACGTGACATTATGACAGTATGGTAAGAAATGTCACTAAATTCTTGTAAATACATGGGACTACCGGAGGCGGACAGTGGGGGACAAGCGAAAAACTGGGTATGCTAAGTCTATTACAGAGCTCCCACAATGCACTACTCTCTGGTAACAGGAAACCAGCAGAATTTTGAAGTTAGTTTCCTGTCTTGACAGAGAATATAACACAGTACAAGATACGTAATGCAAAGTGCGTGCTGTTCATGGACTTGTAAACTTGACCATGGCCAAATCTATCAAAAGCAAAGCGATACTGACTACTGCTGACCTGAGGGATTTAGAGCTCATTCAGACGAGCGTGTGACGCCCATTAAAACAACGGCCGTCACACGGACTCATGTATTTCAATGGGGCCATTCAAACGACTGTTGTTTCAACAGAGCGTGGGAAGGGTCCGTGAAAAAATAGGACATGTCCTATTTTCCTGCGTGTTAAGCATCCCTCCATAGACTCTATGCGGGATCTGTGACAACGCGTCCCACATGGGTGCACCTCGGAAGTGAAAAACTGCAGTTTTTCACGTCCAAGGTTAGCTACGCTCGTCTGAATGTAGCCTTATACTTTATATATTTTAGGGACTTGAAGGGGCAGTGATATATTGAGATCAAGGACTGGTCAAGAACAAACATTGGAACCAATTTGAAAGATAAAAAGTTAATATTTATGAATTTTTGCACAGATAATCTTGTTTATATGCAATTATCTTCCATGGTCGCTCAGTTCACAACTGCATTCTTGTTGGCGCCATTAAAAGCTTCATGCACACCCCCACACGGAGACCCTATAACTATGTAGTAACTATGTAGTATGGAGATAAAGGCACTCTGTATGCTACTTTATGGTGCTTCCATATTACGGAGATTTTCCTCCCGTGCAATGTTTCTAGGGGAGATGACATTGGATGGAACATGCCATGACTTTTTTTCTGTCGGATTCCATATGAATCGGTCTGAAAAAAACGACAACTCCATAGAATCAGAGGCTTGCGGAGGAACAGTCCGGCTCCTTAGAGAGCTATTGTTGCTATATAGGATTATCTTTAAGCCGATATTTACACTGGAAGGCTAGTGCAGGTAAAGAAAATTTACCAGTAATATCATGAGCTGGAAATTTTGCATAATAAAATCGGATTACTTCGAATTTGGATTAGATACCCCTCTTTGGCCAGGCCACCAGGCCCTAGGAACGCCACAGCGTCAGGACTAGGTCAAGTGTGGAATTGGCTCTGGTGGGAGATTGCAGCAGGCAAAGGAGTAGAAAGCCAGAAACGCTCACGTTTAGCAACCAGACATGTGCACACTGCCTGCCTGCCTGCACCGCCCCGAGAACCCCAGGTAAGAGCAGGATATTAAAGGAATAGATCTATTCTTCTATTAGCCAAAACAGCACAAGAAAATATTGTGACGTTTAGCTAATAGGTGCAATCAAATAATACACCAAAGTTATGGATCCTGTGTATTCATGAGGAGAGAGCTACCTCTACCTCTTTGTATGCAGATACACAGCAGCCAGCAGTCAATCACTCTGAGGAGGGTGGGAGAAGGCAGGGGGCAGCGATCTCCTCATTAATACAAGTCCGGGTACTGTATTCTTGGATTGCTCCTATTAGCTAAATGGCACAATATGTTTTTTTTGGTACCGTTTTGGATAATAGGATTTTGGACCTTACACTCTAATATCTTCCCCTTACCTAGGGCAGCATATTCAGCTGACAGATCTGCTTTAAAAAAAAATTTCAAAACATACAAAAGTGCACAAAAAGCATCATGAACATAGCATACGATATATGTTTTTTTTCCCTGGAGAATTTTTTAACTCAATCAACCTTAAAAACCCAATCCCCGTTTATAATTTTAGTTCTTTTTCTTTTTCCTCATTTTCACTGGTTGAATTTTAATAGGAGGAGCGAGGAGCTGTACATTATTAAAACATTCGATTTTCTTAGTAAATAAGACTAAGATCATACAGCTTATAAGAACATTGCTTCCACTGGCATTTGTTTCTTCTGTCTCTAGTGGTTTCTTACGCCCCTGTCAAAGCTTGTAGTAGCTTCTTTTTCTTCTGGAAAATAAATTCAGATAATTATAGCCATGAAAAAAAGAATCTATGTCTGCTCCATGAAAGGAGAAGAAGAAGGGAGATGGCAATGCGGGTTGACACGAGCAATAGTAGACATGTCAGGTTAGCCTAGAGAGCGACAGTAGTGACAGAATCAGCGGCGATAACAGCAATGATCAAAAAAGACGATTACACAATAGATTCTTCCAAATCTAAAGTAACACAGAAAGAAGGGGGGAAAAAAAACAAACAAATAATTTTCGTTTTTCAAAGGATAAAGGGAGACATTTCTGTTTGTTCCTCCTTGCCAGGGTAAAACCTTACACATTATACTATGCTTTGAAAATGCAAGTCCCAAATATATATATATGGCTTTCTTGAACCAGATGCCAGGTAGTCATTAACTAAAGTCTTGCTTTTAAAGGGTAACTCCATCCAGAGTGCATAATAGATCTAACCGTTAGGAACTTTATCCATGGTTTACCCCTTCAATTCTGTATGGTTTTCATGGTGAAATGGAAAAAAAAAACGTTGGCAGGAATATTAATTCTTACGTGTCCTAAACAATGGATGGCAGACCAATAAGTTGCTCTTGGGCTCTAAAGAAAAGGGATCCAGTACGGCAAAGTTTGACCCACCTCCCAATGGATAGTAGAAATCAGCATAGGGCTGTCCATATCGACCATCATCTCAGAGAGCAAAAAGACATGAAGACCATTCCTTCCCTTAATTCCAACAAAAGAAGTAATATAAAGTAACACATCTGTCCAGGTGTGGGTAGGGGATGAACTAGAACAAAGAAAGGACCACATATCCAGACATATCCTGGTGATGTAAGTGCCGTTGGTGAGTAGTCAGTGCCGACTACCATCATTTCTACAGAATAGTGAGTGACTCTACTGGTCTCCACAGGAGTAAGGAGATCTGGAGTAGTCACCCACTGGCTGCAGCTCATATATACCTTATTCCAAGTCTCCTTAGAAAAAATGATATACCACTTAGCATAGCTATTGTTATATTTTTTGATACATAAATCAGTAGTACGTGTTAATATGTAATAATATATTGTATCTATTTAAGGAAAGTGTCTTCTTCCTATACTTCCAGCAGCCTGTAGTTCCCTTTTCCCAGCCTGCAGACTCTCTGTAAATATTCAGAAAATTCATGAAAATTCTCTTTAATGTCTAACAGTGAATAGTAGACAAAGAGGCGGGAGAAGGAGGGGATGCGGCTGGAGTCTTTCAGCCTCCGTTTTTTTAGTGAAACAGCAGAGGGAGAAGGAGAGGGCAGAGCGAGAAGGAGAGGGCAGAGGGAGAAGGAGCGGGCAGAGGGAGAAGGAGCGGGCAGAGGGAGAAGGAGAGGGCAGAGGGAGAAGGGGAGGGCAGAGGGAGACGTGATTACCTCAGCGCACACACTACACACCACACACCAGGAAGAGCATGCCCACTTAGCAAGCATGATAAAAAAGAAAAGTACATTTACAAAACAGTTTTGTAATAATAGGAACTCTATAAAATTATTTATAAGGGGGATCTGGATAACTCCTTAATAAATTATTACAATGGGAAACGGCCTAAAGCAGAAAAAATAGAGTTTGTGCATAGCAACTAATTCGCCAATTATAGATTAGTCTATATAGTTCTTAAAAATGGTTGTCTAGTTTTGAAAACTAATTTTCAAATATCCTATTAGAGAATTGTGAGTTAATAGAAGGGGGTCCTCTGTTTAGGATTATCAGCGATAGGCCAGAGTGAAGAGCGGTTGCAAAGACTGTCTCTCGCTCTGGAAGACCTGTCCTGTCCTGCTTTATACAGACAACCTATGAATTTGAATGTGCACTGTGTCTAATGCTTCATTTCTCCTGTGGTGGCGCTGCAGGGAAATTAAACACTTACTGCCAGTTTTCCCCAAAGATTACAGCTGATCACTGGGGTCTCAGCAAAAGACTTCTCAAGAAACACGTCTAACAAGTAGAGATATCCAAAGTGGACAACCCCTTGGGTTTTCCAAGGCATATCCAAGACATGGCAAAAAAAAAATTAAAAGATCATATACTTAGTGTTTAAATTGCCGAATTGCCAACACCAAGGGTGCGGTTCTTTATGGTTGAGACTTGTGACTGCAGCAGCCAATAACTGGTCTCAGCAGTGACATCCAATCCATACTGATTTCACTGCTGGAGCCATTGATAGGCTGGTGCAGTCAGACATTCAAGCCCCATGCACATGACCGTAAAAAAACATCCATAATTGTGGACCGCAATTACGGACCCATTCACTCCTATTGTCCATGGACACCTACCCGTTTAATTACGGGGAGGTGCCCAGGCCATAGAAGTGTACCGCAAATGATAGGACATGTAATTTGTATGGGAACTCGGGCCGAGAATGCGGGCAGCTGTCCATGACCGTCGGCGGCCGGTCATGAACGCAATTGCGGCACGTGATTACGGGCACGGTCGTGTACATGGGGCCTCGGGGTCGGACATTGACGCAAAAGTTACAGTTGAATGACCCTTAGTTGTGACTTGGTGTCCCAGTTATATTAAATCACTCAAATTGTAAGACCCAATGCATTCCTATCGGAGCGAGTGTCTTATGAAGTAGCACAATGGCGCATATCTAAACTTATTGTATCACCGGAGCCTTATTCCATAATGAATATTTATAATATACCAAACTGCTACAAAGTAACTAGTGGAAGATTACTTTTTACCTGTTTTTTATTTATAATGGCCATAAAGGAAAATAAATATTTTCTGCTCTCCCACCTTTAGGAAGCTCCATCACCTCCACTAAATAAATATATAAAATTCATGAGTGTAGGCTAAAAATTAAGCCGTTATTCACTGTGAAAGGGGCACAATATGAAGCCATGAACTGGTTACATTTTATATTATGCAACGCTACATACACGGATACTAAATAACAATAGATGGCCCTACAAATACACAGCGCTGGGTAATAAATGAGCAGCGACAACAATGTGACATAGATCGCAAATGATAATACAATAAGTCTATGTACAAGTCCCAGTTGTCACATACATATACAAAAGACTGCGCCAAAGCCGAGTCCCGGCCCTGTGAAGAGATCACAGGGGTTCTCAGTGTAAATATATTAAAATATATATCAACCTCTGGCTTTTACAATAAAGCTAACCGTTCAGATTAGCCTCCGATGGGGTTACGCCGGTGCCTCATATAACTAGATGTTTCCCTCGTGGGGTGGAAATTTCATTGGGGACCCGATGTCACCGGCTCATATTGGAGATTGATGAGCTCATATAATCTCACACTTAGACACTTGGTGCCAGTTATTACCACTGAACTGAGCAGCGTCACGGAGACATTATTCCTGTTATTAAACTTGCAAGTTAATGTATTGTAAAAGAATAAATATTCCCCTCTATGGAGAATTCTCCATCTATTAAGTCGAAGGATGAAGTTTAATGTGGTGAAGTGAATAACATTGATTATCTGGTTACATTGGCACCTGACAAGGGGTGGAATATATTGGGAAGCAAGTGAACAGTCAGTTCTTAAAGTTGAAGGAACAGAGCGACTATTAGGCTGGGTTCACACGAGCATGTTCGGTCCGTAATGGATGGAACGTATTTCGGCCGCAAGTCCCGGACCGAATACAGTGCAGGGAGCCGGGCTCCTAGCATCATAGTTATGTACGACGCTAGGAGTCCCTGCCTCGCTGCGGGACAACTGTCCCATACTGTAATCATGTTTTCAGTACGGGACAGTAGTTCCACGGAGAGGCAGGGACTCCTAGCGTCGTACATAACTATGATGCTAGGAGCCCGGATCCCTGCACTGTGTTCAGTCCGGGACTTGCGGCCGAAATACATTCCGTCCAATACGGACCGAACATGCTCGTGTGAACCCAGCCTTACAGGGGCCAAATTGTGATGTCTAGATGACTGGGTCAGAGCATCTCCAAAACAGCCGGTCCTGTGTGGTGTTCCCTGTATGCAGTGATTTGTACCTACCAGATGTGGTCCAGGTAAGGACCACTGGTGAAACGGTGACAGACTCATCAGCGCCCATGGCTTATGGATGCACGTGTGGAGTGAAGGCTAGCCTGTCTGGTCTGATCCCACAGAACTACTGTAGCACAAATTGCTGTATGGGTATTTTCACACAACCTATTTTAGGCCGTTTTTTGGGCCGTAAACGGCCAGAAAACGCCTGAAAAATCGGAAGCAGAACGCCTCCAAACATCTGCCCATTGATTTCAATGGGAAAACGGCGTTCTGTTCCGACGGAGCGTTTTTCGCAGCGTTTTTTACGCGTAACAAAAACTGCCGCGAAAAAGAAGTGCAGGTCACTTTTTGGGACATTTTTGGAGGCGTTTTTCATTGACTCTATAGAAAAAAGCTCCAAAAATGGCCGTAAAAAATGCTGCGAAAAACGTATTTTGAGACATATTTTTGAGTTTGGGTGTGAACATACCCTAAAGGTTACTGCTGGATATGATAGAAAGGTGGCAGAAGAAACAGGCATCGCAGCCAGATATATATGGGGGAGAGAGAGGGGCGCTGTTCACACTCCTTACATTCGATAGCTCCTGGTGCATATGTCAAACAATCCATAGGGCGCCATTCACCCATCGTATGCCAAACCAGTGTCATTTTGGCATACACTGGGTCAGAATGCATCGGAATACCTTTATTCACTGTATAGGAAAGTGGTTTGCTGCACCTTCCTATACAGAGGTATTTAGTAAAAAAAAATTATACCCTGCTATATACTTTTTTTTTTACACTGGGAGTCTATTGGCGACATACAGTTTGCCACCGTATACCTATACAGTAGCATACAGTGCAGCATTCCATAGGAGATACACATCCGGAAATAGTCCCGACGTTTACCTGCGAAGAAAAAAAACGAAGTGTGAACAGAGCCTTATTTATTTTTGTAAGATTAATCCATGACATATTTTATCACAGCGGGTGCCCCCCTCCCCCATTTCATATTTTCCATGCCTCTATGTGATACACATTAATAATCAGCTTTATATGACAGCTTCACTCTTACACGCACGTTACATTGTTTTCTTTTATGGTAAATCATAGACATTGGTTTAATTTTAATTCAAATTTTTTGAATATTTATTACATGGATAGAATGAAAATTCTTTGTGAATTTGGGTTTATTTTATCTGCAGAGATCCCGATGTTCCAGTCACATGTGATTAATTTCTCTATTCTTATACCATTTATCACTGACACATCTACGTGGCAATAACCGAAGTTATATTTTATTCATGTCCTTATGTTATACAGCAAACATGTAGGTAATAATATGTAAAACACGTTAAAATATGTAAAACATGTGCAGGTTATTATTGTGTAAGTGACATCCTATGGCCATATGCCCGCTTTATATTTTTGTATTTTGCATTTTTTTTTATTTCTTTTTTTTTAAATCTCAAAATAAACCAGTGAGATATTTTATCCGGGATACAAAGATCCAAAGATTCTAGTAAACCGACAGTCTGATCATATACAATGCCTGATAATACGTGACGCGACGTGTGCTTTTTTTTTTTGGGCGCAACTTGTGAAAGAATTCTGACGCATTTTGCGTGGTAAATCTCGCCAATGTGTGAATGGTAATTCTTGAAATCCTCTTCACTACAGGGTACCAGCCGGCAGCTGTGGTCATTTACGACAAACACGGCAAGAATGAATGAATTTGCTGATTTTTTAAAAAAATTATTTACTCAAACAACAAACACTCACAACAAGTATAAAATAACCCCTTCCATTCTCCCCTGCCCTTCACAGACCAGCCCCCCGATCCGGGAAAATTAGCTTTTCTAAATATAATTTTTCCCTGCCCTTCCCTATCACATGTCCCACTCTGATATACTAATGTCATGTAATTCTCTGCTAGTACATTTTTTAATATGTTTTTATAGCCATAAAGCCTCATGCAAACGGCCGTGCCCGTAATCATGGTCCGCGATTACCGGCACGGCCGGCCACTGGCGGCCGCGGTCAAATACCCGCATTTTCGGCCTGTGCTGCCATACAAAGTATGGGAGCACGGTCCGTAAAAAGCAAAAAATAGGACATGTCTTATCTTTTGAGGAGGCTTTCTACTGCCCGGACACCTTCCTGCAAATATACGAGAAGGTGTCCGTGGTCAATAGAAGTGAACTGGTCTGTAATTGCAGACCGTAATTACGGTCCGCAATTACGGACAAATTCTACAGTCGTTTGCATGGGGCCTCACCAAATTAATCCAAGAGTACTTGTTAGTACAGTTTGTTGATTTCTAACCATTTCTAACAATCTGCAGATGTGCCAGGAAGAGTAACCTGAGCAACCTGATCGCTTTTAACAGGGAGAATGCAATATTCACATCTAATCTTTTGGAGATTTCATCAAAAATTTATCTCTAGAATTCTTGAATCTTAGAACAACTCCATATTATATGTAGCCAGTCGGCCTCCTCCTAAGGACATCCCAAATGACTCCACCTGCCAATGTTATATAAAGTGATAGGGGAAAAATATATCCGGTGGTCAATGTTGAATAAAATAAATTGACTATTAAAACGAGACGTGTTTGATATTATTATAGATATTGCCCCATTGCTCTGCTTAAATTTGCCCCAAGTCCTTCCCATATCTCTGTTGGCTTTTACATTTTTACTTATTTTGATTACAACTAATAAGGGAACAGGGTAACTCGGAGAGTTCTCTCCATTAGTCTTTTGTATTGTATATGCCCTTAACGGGTATAATAAGGAAGATCGCTTTAAGTTCAGATAGCATGCAGTGGAGAGGGGCCACAAAGAGCATCCTTCTTGCTCTGGAGGACCCATCACATTCATGCATTACACAGACTTCCCATTGATTTCAATAAGAACAGTGCAATACTTAATTTTTCCTGTGGTGGCACTGCAGGGGAATTGAACACGTGCTGACATGTTTCCAGAGTACTGGTAATTACTGTAACGTCCACAGCCGTGGACCGTCGTGCTTACATGCTCCCCGACGGCCACGGACAAGTGAGTGCCGGGCGGCATTTTCCTCCTGAGTGACGCCGGAACTCACTTCCGCATCGCTGCACTAGTTCCCGTAAAGGGCCAGTACACACACATGAGGAAAATCTGTAATTAGCCCATGATCACTATAAAAAAGGGCTCTGCCCTTTCACTCATTGCCTGAGCGTTGTTGTGTTTACCCGTGTTAGTCTTGCAAATGGTACCTTAGTGTCATCCTGTTCCCTGTGTTCCTGTTCCTGCTACCTGTATCCTGTTTCCCGTGCTACTGTTGTTCCTGTGCCTTAGAAAGTTGGAGTCGTGTTGTGCCACCGGTCACGCCTGTTGTGTTACATCACGTCTGGTGTCTGCTGTCAAGGTCCCATCTGAGCCTAGCCGTTACTACTGTCTGAACT
The DNA here is from genome assembly GCF_050947455.1 of Rhinoderma darwinii. Classification (NCBI taxonomy): domain Eukaryota; kingdom Metazoa; phylum Chordata; class Amphibia; order Anura; family Rhinodermatidae; genus Rhinoderma; species Rhinoderma darwinii. The sequence goes on along the minus strand of NC_134693.1, from coordinate 18,555,738 downwards.
ACTACAGGTACCCTTGTGCTTGGGACTATATATACATTGACTTGGTCCACTGTTTGGCCAGCTGCCATCCCGCTATGGCGGTATGGCCCAGTGGGTATACATACCCACAGATCGTGACAATTACTGAGGATCCCGTAGCAGGACACCCTGTGATTTGCTTACTGTTAGGGGACCCTTCAACAAAAAATAGATTTTACCATAGCAGACAACCCCATTAATGGCGTATGATGGCAGTTGGGCACCCAGGGGGGTAATCAGTTTTAACATAGAAGAATCAATAGCTATGAATAAGTGGTCCCGGCTTAAAGGGGAAATGTTCTTAATTGACTTCTTTTTTTTCATATCCATGAATTTTAATATTTCTGTCTTATTTTATCTAATAGATAATAAAGAGAATTTATCCAGAAAAATCACTAACTGTTAAATCTAATCAAAACAATGAATTTTTTTTAACTTACTTAATTCAGGAATTCATTATCATTAGATTCTGCTGGATATTAAATTACAGGGTCTCTAATCAGTCCTCAGAACCCGGCAAGTTCTCCCGTTATGGTAATCAGCAATTATCGGATGTCCTACTGATACCGTTCAGGAGGGTTGGAAACCCCAATCATTACTTGCTCCTATTGCGCTGCTTTTTGGAGAAGTTGTACTGAACAAGCAAAGTAAAAAATTATTTCAGCGAATTATTAGTTGAATATAACGTTATCTTTAGTGGCTTAAATTATGTTTTATCAACTCGTTATCTCCTAATTAAATGTATCTTTTTACTTTGCAGTTTACACAGCCGTTTGATACCATTAGTTGTTTTTTGTTTTTTTCAGGATATCATGTACATTTTTAGAATACGCTTTTTAAATATATATATATTATTTTTCATACTATTTATACTGCATTTGATAAACCAAAAAAGTTTTTAGATTTTAATTAAGCTAGTAAAATTCCATAAATTAATTAGTAAATTATGTTATCGGTACGGTATTATTTTCCTCTAAATGTTTGTATTATGTAAATTAGAAATATACGATTTTATGTTTTTTGTCTTTTCTTTTTTTGTTATTACATCTAACGTTATTTTAATTATATTATGTTGATCATGTTTAATCTTGAAGACATGTAATCTTGATATCTGCACAAATGTGTGTGGAATAGGCGAAATGGATTGTGACCCATTGGAGACAGGGCATGATGGCAATCTCTGTACAGTGCGGTGGAATATATTGTATCGCTATATAAGTAGTGATATAAAAGTACATAAAACAAACATGACAATCGTAGGGTTCTATGGTGACCTGTAAGAAATGGACTCTCAAGAATTCAGAAGTCCATAGCAATGGCATAAGACTCTGTTCACGCTTACATGTCCGCCATTTTGACAGGAAATTTCCGCTATTTTTCCCGTTAAATATGAAGGTATCTGCGACGGAGGCTCTAATACAGAAGTGAACATAGCCTAACATGGAGCTTATTGTATAGTCTGGATTTACGACTTTAAAGCGTCCCTCCAATTGCGATCTCCCGCTCAATCTGACATCGGGCACGGAGACTCCACTGCATGGTGGCCCGGTGCAGTTTCCGTTGCTGCATGTAAAGACCAGGTTTGTTGTTTTTTATATGTGGTACCGCAACACAACTATCTATAGACACAACTCCAGCTATACATGGTAAAGAACTGCTTATATAAGGGCACGTTCACACACAGCTGTTTTAGAAAAAATGCTGCGTTTTCTTGTAGCTTTTCTTCTGCCAAAAAAAACCCCACTATGGCCAATGTTAGTTGGAAGTTAATAGGGAATTATTAAACGCGCTACAAACAGTGTGTTTTATGAACTTTTTTCTTTTTCTCTTGTGTTTTTTGGGTCAGTGGCATTTTTATAAATCGCAGCAATGGCTGGTTTTGCATATTTTTCAGGCTTTATCCCATAGGCTTCATTAAGTGCTGGTAAACACAAAACCTAAAAATACACACGCTCACACACGCACACTCACTAAATACAGTACACGCACGCTCACATATGCACGCTCACACACGCACACTCACTACATACACGCACACTCACTACATACACGCACGCTCACATATGCACGCTCACACACGCACACTCACTACATACACGCACACTCACTACATACACGCACACTCATTACATACACGCACACTCACTACATACATGCACACTCACTACATACACGCACACTCACTACATACACGCACACTCACTACATACACGCACGCTCACATATGCACGCTCACACACGCACACTCACTACATACACGCACACTCACTACATACACGCACACTCACTACATACACGCACGCTCACTACATACACGCACGCTCACTACATACACGCACGCTCACTACATACACGCACGCTCACTACATACACGCACGCTCACTACATACACGCACGCTCACTACATACACGCACGCTCACTACATACACGCACACTCACTACATACACGCACGCTCACTACATACACGCACGCTCACTACATACACGCATGCTCACTACATACACGCACACTCACTACATACACGCACACTCACTACATACACGCACACTCACTACATACACGCACGCTCACACACGCACACTCACTACATATACGCACACTCACTACATACACGCACACTCACTACATACATGCACACTCACTACATACACGCACGCTCACACACGCACACTCACTACATATACACACACTCACTACATACACACACGCTCACATATGCACTCTGTAACACGCACACTCACTACATGCAGGCACGCTTACATACGCACACTCACTACATATATGCACGCTCACACACGCACACTCACTACATACACGCACGCTCAGATATGCACGCTTACACACACAGACTCACTACATCCAGGCACGCTCACTACATACACGCACGCTCACATACACACACTCACTACATACACGCATGCTCACATACACACACTCACGCTCACATACACACACTCACTACATACACGCACGCTGACATACGCACACTCACTACATACAAGCACACTAACTACATACACGCACGCTCACATATGCACGCTCACACACGCACACTCACTACATGCAGGCACGCTGACATACGCACACTCACTACATACACGCACACTCACTACATACATGCACACTCACTACATACACGCACACTCACTACATACACGCACACTCACTACATACACGCACGCTCACTACATACACGCACGCTCACTACATACATGCACGCTCACTACATACACGCACACTCACTACATACACGCACACTCACTACATACACGCACACTCACTACATACACGCACGCTCACACACGCACACTCACTACATATACGCACACTCACTACATACACGCACACTCACTACATACATGCACACTCACTACATACACGCACGCTCACACACGCACACTCACTACATATACACACACTCACTACATACACGCACGCTCACATATGCACTCTGTAACACGCACACTCACTACATGCAGGCACGCTTACATACGCACACTCACTACATATATGCACGCTCACACACGCACACTCACTACATACACGCACGCTCAGATATGCACGCTCACACACACAGACTCACTACATCCAGGCACGCTCACTACATACACGCACGCTCACATGCACACACTCACTACATACACGCATGCTCACATACACACACTCACGCTCACATACACACACTCACTACATACACGCACGCTGACATACGCACACTCACTACATACAAGCACACTAACTACATACACGCATGCTCACATATGCACGCTCACACACGCACACTCACTACATGCAGGCACGCTGACATACACACACTCACTACATACACGCACACTCACTACATACACGCACACTCACTACATACACGCACACTCACTACATACACGCACGCTCACTACATACACGCACACTCACTACATACACGCACGCTCACTACATACACGCACACTCACTACATACACGCACACTCACTACATACACGCACACTCACTACATACACACACACTCACTACATACACGCACACTCACTACATACACGCACACTCACTACATACATGCACACTCACTACATACACGCACACTCACTACATACACGCACACTCACTACATACACGCACACTCACTACATACACGCACGCTCACTACATACACGCACGCTCACTACATACACGCACACTCACTACATACACACACTCACTACATACACGCACGCTCACACACGCACACTCACTACATATACGCACACTCACTACATACACGCACACTCACTACATACACGCACACTCACTACATACACGCACGCTCACACACGCACACTCACTACATATACACACACTCACTACATACACGCACGCTCACATATGCACTCTGTAACACGCACACTCACTACATGCAGGCACGCTTACATACGCACACTCACTACATACACGCACGCTCACATATGCACGCTCACACACGCAGACTCACTACATGATTAACTTATATAAATATATTAATGGCACATACAAAAAATATGGTGAAATCCTGTTCCATGTAAAACCCCCTCAAAAAACAAGGGGGCACTCCCTCCGTCTGGAGAAAAAAAGGTTCAAGCTGCAGAGGCGACAAGGCTTCTTTACAGTGAGAACTGTGAATCTATGGAATAGCCTACCGCAGGAGCCGTCACAGCAGGGACAGTAGATGCTTTAAAAAAGGGTTAGATAATTTCCTAGAACAAAAAAATATTAGCTCCTATGTGTAGAAATTTTTCCTTCCCTTTTCCCTTCCCTTGGTTGAACTTGATGGACATGTGTCTTTTTTCAGCCGTACTAACTATGTAACTATGTAACTATGTAACTATCCAGGCACGCTCACACACGCAGACTCACTACATCCAGGCACGCTCACTACATACACGCACGCTCACATACACACACTCACTACATACACGCATGCTCACATACACACACTCACGCTCACATACACACACTCACTACATACACGCACGCTGACATACGCACACTAACTACATACAAGCACACTCACTACATACACACACGCTCACATATGCACGCTCACACACGCACACTCACTACATGCAGGCACGCTTACATACGCACACTCACTACATATACGCACGCTCACACTTGCACACTCACTACATACACGTATGCTCACATGCGCACACAAATAAAAAAAAATTCCCTCCCCCTTCCTGTATCTGCAGCTGGAGCTAATTCAGCACCACTGATGATCTGACCCTGATCTCAACTCCATAAGAAGAATTTTCTTTGCCTAATAAGAGATTTTTTTCATGTTAATTTGTAACTGAACAGTATGCAGAACGAATCTGGAAAGTTGTAAACAAATTCAATTCCTTCTCTGTGCATTTTATAGATATATGTTTTTTCGTGATTTGTATCTCTGGATCAGATGTGAACTTAATGCTCATTCTGAGTCCAAATGGAATAATTAGGCAACAAGAATGTCTCATAATGTGAGAAGAGATGAACAGAAACACAGAAAGCCCCGCACATCATCCACTCCCATAGATGTGCACTGCACCTTCCAGTACATTACATCTTTTAAATATATATATATATATTTTTTTGTATTAAAGCTTAATAACGCAAGCACGCTGCAAGTCTATCATCTATCTATCTATCTATCTATCTATCTATCTATCTATCTATCATCTATCTATCTATCTATCTATCTATCTATCTATCTATCTATCTATCTATCTATCTATCTATCTCATATCTATCTATCTATCTATCTATCTATCTATCTATCTATCTATCTATCTATCTATCTATCTCATATCTATCTATCTATCTATCTATCTCTATCTATCTATCTCTATCTATCTATCTATCTATCTATCTATCTATCTATCTATCTATCTATCTATCTATCTATCTATCTATCTATCTATCTATCTATCTATCTCATATCTATCTATCTATCTATCTATCTATCTATCTATCTATCTATCTATCTATCTATCTATCTATCTATCTATCTATCTATCTATCTATCTATCTATCTATCTATCTATCTATCTATCTATCTATCTATCTATCCTTCAGAGATAACAGATAGATATATAAAACAAATAATCTATCACCCCCTATCTAGTAAACCCTCCCCCCAACACTATATTTATAATTTGGGGAATAACCATTTTTTTGTCTTCGTACACACACATATTATTGGTACGAGCGCTCAGTAATGGTTTTATTGGCTAAATTATTCCCATTTCTATAGCCAGCGTACGATGTAAATGTCACTGGGCACTGAGGATTGCGCATTATTTGTAAAGATATATTTATTTTTACCTAATATTGTGTTGCTGCAGCTGCACTGAGGCGAATCTCCGGGAATAGAAAGTTCTGACAAGTTACTGAGAAGTGTTTGAATCTGGAAGAGATTTTTCCATGAGTTTCTGGCATTGTTAGTGGAAAGTTTTCCCTGAGGATGAGATAAAAACTAAACTTAGAAAACACAGTACCAGGGACGCCACCGTCAGCCGGGTATTTGATGCCACTTGCATGTTCTTCTTCTTTTGCTGACAGCCGCACGCTATTTCTGAACTTCTACGTCTTATTTCAGTGGTTGCTGCATCTTTTCTGAATTCTATCTCAATCTATGGAAGTAATTAAAATGTCGGAACTTCGTGTGAATCCTTCCATAAAAAAAGAAATAGTTCTGCCGTCTATGATAAAGCTTAGACCTTAGTATTGTAATATGAAGAGCAGCAGTCTCCAGCGTGTGGCTCTGAAACTACAACTCCCACCATGCCTTGACTGCCGTAGGCTGGGAATTGTCGTTTCACAACAGTTGGAGCTCCGTAGGTTGGAGACTGCTGCTTTAGACATATCTAGTGTCCACAATATCGGACCCAAGTAACTTATAAACAAAAGGGGCCGTCCATCGTATAATGTATTCATCGTACACTAAAAAGTTCTTCTAATTTGTTATAAACTTTTTATTTCAATTTTTCACCATTTTCAAGATTTCTCCTTCCTGTCAGTGAATGGGAACTTTTTTTTTTTTTTAAATACAACCAGAGTCTGACAACCCATCATGTGCCTGCTGGACATGATCAAAACAGGTTTTCAGCCTTTAGATATAAAAAGGGAGTTTCCATTCACTGACAGCAAAAAGTTATCTGACCTCATTTATCAAAAAAGGGAAGATCCGTACTTGGTGCCAATAGCGACCAATCGTAGGGAAGATTTTATTCTTCCAGTTTAAGATATGAAAGCTGCACTGTGGTCGACCTGTCCTGTAATTGATAATAAGTGCCAGTGAACATATTTCTCCTCTTAGGGCATGTACACACAGGTCGTAATTTAGACGTAAAAAATCCAACTTGGATTTCATGGAAATCCACCTCAGAAATTCATGCGTTTAATGGCTGATTTTTTTTGCGCGGAAAACCAGTTTGGTGTTCTGCGAATCCACATGAGAATTAATCCCATTTAACAGAGCTTATTTGCTGTTGAAATCCGCCGACTTTTCATGCGTGGAATCTGCGTCAATACGTAACATTTCACTTATTTATTTTCTGACATCTGACTGACACAGAGATTTCCCATTGAAATCAATAGGCGGTGCATTGTTTGTGGATTTCACATGGGTTTTGGCGCGGAATCCACAACAAAATCCATGTGAAATTTGCCAAGTGTAATGGGGGCTTCATAGAGCGCCTCACTATGCCTGAACTCAGAGAACCCTGCGGCTGGGGAGGTGACACTAGACACCAGGTATCATTAATCCTTTCTCCACACTAGACCACCAGGGGTGCTAAAACTAACCCGTTACTGCCCTAGCCCACCCGGGTTCCTAACATTAACCCCATACTTCCCTAGATCAAAGGGATGGTGACATTAACCCCTTACTGTCCTAAATCACCAAGGATGCTGACATTAACCCCTTACTGCCCTAGACCACCCGGGTTGCTGACATTAACCCCTTACTGACATACATCACCAGGGATTTTGACACATTAACGCCTTACCGCCCTCGATCACAGTGATGCCGACATTAATCCCTTATTGCTGTAGATCAGCAGGGATGCTGGCATTAACTCCTTACTGCCCTAGACCACCAGGGATGCTGACATTAACCTCTTACTGCCCTAGACCACCAGGGATGCTGACATTAACCCCTTACTGTCCTAGACTACCAGGGATGCTGACATTAACCCCTTACTGCCCTAGACCACCAGGGATGCTGACATTAACCCCTTACTGTCCTAGACTACCAGGGATGCTGACATTAACCCCTTACTGCCCTAGACCACCAGGGATGCTGACATTAACCCCTTACTGCCTTAGACCACCAGGGATGCTGACATTAACCCCTTACTGCCCTAGACCACCAGGGATGCTGGCATTAACCCCTTACTGCCCTAGACTACCAGGGATGCTGACATTAACCCCTTACTGCCCTAGACCACCAGGAATGCTGACATTAACCCCTTACTGCCCTAGACCACCAGGGATGCTGACATTAACCTCTTACTGCCATAGACCACCAGGGTTGCTGACATTAACCCCTTACTGTCCTAGATTACCAGGGATGCTGACATTAACCCCTTACTGCCCTAGACAACCAGAGATTTTGGCATTGACATTTCAGGCATTTTGGCATTGACTCCTTAACTACTCTAGATCACTAGGGGTGTTGGGATATGTCCTTTAACTACACTTGACCCCAGGGATATTAGAGATTAAAAAGTCTTAATGTGAAACCACTGTCCCAAAACCACAGACCCATTTTATCCAGCTGGTATTTTTGGTTGAAAATATGGCAAACCCAGCAGCATATTATGGACCCATAGGCACTCCAAGTGCAGCTCTTTGGTGCCTACATGAATCAATTGTATTCTCCCTTAATTCTTCGAGGGAATAACACCCATGTAATATGGCACGCAACAATTGTGATCTTGCGGATTATGACAATATCTGTGTGTCAATGTCTAAAATCATAGACAGCTGGAGGTACAGCAGGCTATGGACATATTATGGATCCGTACCGAAATGTCTGACATAGGAGTACATACAGCAGAGCTCTCCGACTAGTGGCTCTCAAGCTGTTGCACAACTACCACTCCCAACATGCCCTGACTGCCCGCAGTTGGGAGTTATGAGGCTGAATCAGCTGGAGAGCTACAGATCAAACACCACTGACATAAAGCATTGGAGAATATGTGTCAATGTATCTCTGAAAATGTCTTTCCGTCTAAACATCTTAAGATTTGATGGTCAGGGTAACCCAGAATTTAACTATCACCTTATGACACATTATTCCCTTTACCTCTCTTAATTATTCGCAAATCACACCAAGCGCACGCTTGAAGTTCACGATCCGTAACGAAATCTATTAAAACCGCTCTATTTTTTTTTTTTCTCTTCTTCCTTTCGTCTAAGAAATGGATATGTGAAACCTATGCCTGGAAAAAGATCTCATTTGTGGCACGATTAGAATCTCACCACACATTACCTTCTCTATATAGAAATTCTCCGCAGCATCCGAGCGGGGGTGGGTAAGAACAAGGAATTGGTTTCTTACCTGATTTTTTTTTTTTTTCCAGGTTTTGAGATTTAATTTAAAGATTACTATTTGAAAATTAAATTTACAGTTTGTGTGTTGACAGCGATAAGAAATAGATTCGGGGCGCGTTAATTGAAATATCTGGCAATGTATCTAGCAGAGTTTAAATGGCGACAAAGCCATTTAAAGCAATGTTTTTCTTTCCCTGCAAATCATTGCTGTAATCAATTGCTCGGGAGCAAAACAACAATTTTCTCTCCTACAGTACAGGAAGTCTGAATAATCTCTGTTCCTTACGTAATGATGGAATGTGTTCTGGTGCGGCAATTAAAAACTCATTACTAGCGTCAGGATTTCACGACGCGCTCTCTTAATGCACTAGTTAAGGAAACCTGTCAGTTTCTTACTCGGCTCAAACACCCCTTGTTTTTGAGGAATGGTTAATTTGGCGCGGTGATGGCAGCCATTACTCATAAACCACTCTCTGCGTTACAACAATAAGCACAAAACAACAGCAGATTTCCCAATTGATACTTTGATAATTTTTTCGTTATCGTATTCAAATATTCCTATTTAAAAAATTTGGTTGAGGACTTAATGGAAATTATTTCTAAGCTTATTTTAATATTTCGAGGTTTTGATTAGATGATATAGAAAAAACAGTCGCCTTTCCGAAATATATAAAAATGGCCTGGACAGATCAGAGCCTGGGTTGCCATCTTCTTGCAGCCGGGGTCTGCATCCATCGTTTTAGTAGAGACCAACGCAGGAAGCTACATACAGCAGACGTCCGCAGAGTAATTGTAAGGCTGGGTTCACACGTGGCGGAATTTCACTTGAATTCCGCTGCGGACACTCCGCAGCGTTAATCCGCAGCGGAGCCGTTTCTCCATTGACTTCCACTTAAATTTAGAAGTGTTCGTTTAGACGATGCGTAAAATTCCGCTGCGGAGCATAGGCTTCAGAGCGGAATTTGGTGTCCGCAGCATGCTCTGTCTGTTGCGGAGCAGTGGCGGACTCATGGCGGAATTTCTCCATTGACTTCAATGGAGATTCTAAATTCCGCAATGAAGTCCGCAGCTGTCATGCACATGTTATGTGTGCTGCGTATGCGTCTTGCTTTTTTAACATGACATTTCTTCATTCTGGCTGGACCTATGTATTTCTAGGTCTACAGCCAGACTGAGGAAGTCAATGGGGCTCCCGTAATGACGGGAGCGTTGCTAGGAGACGTCAGTAAATAGTCACTGTCCAGGGTGCTGAAAGAGTTAAGCGATCGGCAGTAACTGTTTCTGCACCCTGGACAGTGACTACCGATCCCAATATACATGTATCTGTAAAAAAATATATAAGTTCATACTTACCGAGAACTCCCTGCTTCTGTCTCCAGTCCGGCTTCCCTGGATGACGTTTCAGTCTAAGTGACGGCTGCAGCCAATCACAGGCCAATCACAGGCTGCAGCGGTCACATGGACTGCCGCGTCATCCAGGGAGGTCGGGCTGGATGCCGAAAGAGGGACGCGTCACCAAGACAACGGCCGGTAAGTATGAAATTCGTTTACTTTCACTAGGGAAAGTGCTGTCCCTTCTCTCTATCCTGCACTGATAGAGAGAAGGGAAGCACTTTTTCCGCAGTCCGCAGCAGCTAGTCTGCATCAATTTACTGCACATTTTGGGCAGATCCGCAGTCGTAATCCGCAACCCGGATTAGGTGCGGCATTGATGCGGACAGTTGCGGAGGAAATCCGCCAAGTGGGGGCATGCCCTTAGTAGCTTCCGAAACAGCAGTTGAAGCATCATGGGAAAGTGCGGGAGGTGAGTATACGGGTGGATGGGACTGTAGAGAGGTCGGCCAGGCTTGACTCGCTGTTACTACGTACTGAAAAAGGGGTGGAAGGTGGCCATGCTGTGACTACTGGGGAAGTGGGGAGGAGGCAGTTGGGACTACTGGCTAAGTAAGGCCCTGTTCACACTGAGTTTGTTGTTTGTTGCTGTTTTTCCCGACGGAACCGCGTCGGAAACCGCGGCAAAAACTGTCCGAAATTGCCACCCATTGCTTTCAATGGGAGGCTGAGGCATTTTGTTCCCGTGAAAAAAAAAAAAACGCTCATGGAAAAAAGAAGAGACGTGCCCTTTATTCTTGCGTTTCCAGCTCTGACCTCCTATTGACATCAATGGGAGGCAGAGAAAGTGTTTTTTGCTGAATTTTTTGCCCGCGGCGCCCAATAGCCATGGCCGAAAAACGAAAAACCCCGCAAAAAATTTGGCAAACGTAGAGGGGGAATGCTGTAACGTGTGTGTGTGTGTGTGTGTGTGCGTGCGTGCCTGCCTGCCTGCCTGCTGTGACTACTGGGGAAGTGGGGGACTAGTGTGAAGTAGAATTGAGAATGTGGGACACGGTTATTAAAGGAAAGCTGGGACAATTTTTACTACTAGAGGTGGGGGGACGCTGCTCTAACTGCTAAGGAGAGCTCTGTACCAACTACTGGGGGGGGAGGGGACTTAGGTAACATGTAAGGCCAGGCTTATCATTGCTGGCTCCTAACAGTTGGAACTGGCTCCTAGACCTGGCTAATATTTCTCCAGGCCTGACTTACACTTTAATGTTGACAAAATACTTTGCATTCATTTTGTTCAAATCGCTAGACACGTCCGGCGTACATTGCCAAGTGTTTACCATTGGAATATAACGTAGTAGTTTCCATTTAGGTAAAAGTTGGTAAAAGAAATTAGTCCTTCAAAGCCAAACTGATTTGTGTGTTCTTTGCATCAAACTTTGGAAGTGAAATGTTACCTCTGTATAGGAAACTGAGGATATCCTTTTTAACGCCGTGTATTTTTCGCTCATCTAAGCTCTGGGGAGAAAGGTTGGAGCTTCTGTACGTTACAAATGCAGAAATGTTTTTTTCTTTAATGCGGCGTAATTGTTTCCATGGCTTTATGTTGTGATTACAGAAAAAGAGACATATTTGATGTACTTGAGATAAAACAAAAAAATAAACATCTGCCTGAAATGAAACGATGAAATGTCTACAAATAATTCAACAGTCTACCCACTTGTGCTGAAACAAATTCATGTACAGGCAAATAATGGAGCCAATGCAGTACAAAGTTTAGACATCGCTCATTAGGGTCAATGCACATGATGCGTATTACGTGCCGTTTTGCCACGCGTATTTGCAAGCGGCAAAACCGCAGCGTAATACAGTACCAGCATAGTCAATAAGATCCCAGGAAATCTCATGTACACGCTGCAGTATTTTTCTGCACGTAAATTGACCTGCGGTGCAGATTTTAAAATCCGCAGCGTTTGCGCTTGTCAATTGTATGTGCCTAGTGATGAGGAAAATCGCACCAAAATCCGCAGCATGAAAACACTCGCCAAAAAACGCTTTAAAACGCACTATTAGGTGCGGTTATTACCTGCGAATTTCCTGCGTATTGCTGCAATTTTAGTGCATATTTTCCACAGCAAAATATGCAACAAGTGCAAGTAGTCATAGGGTCCGTTCACACTTTCCGTAAATACTGCAGATTATTTGTTGCGGAAAATCTGCAACAAAATACAGTAGCAGCAAAGTGGATGTTATAAAACAAATCTCATCCGTACGCTGCGCAAATACTGAGCTGAAAATGCTCAGAAATTGACCTGCTGTGCGGAATTTTATTCCACAGCATGTGTATTGGATTTGTGTAAACGCTGCTTATTTGTTGCGGGTTTTCCCTATTGAATTCAATGGAGAGGTAAAACCCGCAACAAATAGCAGTTGTTGCATTTTTTGCGGCGGGTTCGCAGCGATTCCGCCGCAAAAAAGCGCAACTCTCAAAAATGCTCACATTTAAGAAGTCTGTGTTCCTCCCCCCAGTGCCGCCTCCTGGGATGACGTTTCATCCCATGTGACCACTGCAGTAAATCAGGTCTTCTATACACTCAACACATAGGGAAGAGAATATCCTGCTCTTCGATTTCTAGCTATCACATATATAGAAGCAGCAGCATGGAGAACATCATACAGCAGTAAGGAGCAGTGTAGCACTGAATCCTGCACTGGGTGAGATATAACACTTACTGTAAGCTGCAGCAGTATAGTGGACATTGAACAACAGTAATTAGAAGTGTAGCTGTGAGTCCAGCACCGAGGTGAGATATAACACTTGCTGTAAGCTGCAGCAGTATGGCGGACATTATACAGCAGTAGTGAGCAGTGTAGCTGTGAATCCAGCACCGAGGTGAGATATAAGACTTACTGGAAGCAGCAGCAGCATCTCTGTGTGTCTCTCTGCCTCTCTTTCACTTTCTCCTTCACCTCCCCACTTTATAGACTTCTAGGGGCAGCTGTAACCTTATTCCTCAGCAAGCTGATAGTCCGTCTCTTGCCTTGAGGAGATGTTAAAATCATCAAATTCAGAGTGAGTAAACAGTTAGGGAAGGGGAGAGGAAAGTAGCCTTATAAGTGGAGACAGAGGCATTTTTCTCTAATAAGATATATTACATATATTAGTTTCTTATATTCCCTTTAACTATTGATTTATGCAAAGTTTGCGGAAAAGTATGTGTCCATATAACTCTATGGTTGGGTGAAGGGTAGAATGGGATTTGAAGCTCAGTAACAGAAAAATGGAGCTCCAATTCAGAGCTGACTCCTTGTGTACGTGGACACTTGAACAACCGACACATTGGACTCATTACCCAGCCCACCTTTGGTTTCACAAGCAAAGAACATCTTGATCTAGATCATCATGGGCTCTACAATCCAGTTGGCCCTGGCATCAACTGCTGACCCTGACCCTCACACGAACATGGGGAAACTCAGACATGAAAAACTTGACATTTTCCACTTCCGAGGTGCCCCTGTACCGGTTCCATTTTCACGGATCCCCCACAGGCTTAAGTCTATGGTGGGATCCGTGAAAACAGAAAATAGAAAATGTTCTATTTTTCAATGGACCCTTCACATGGTCCGCCGAACCAACGGGCGTGTGAACGGCCCCATTGAAATACATGCGTCTGTGTGACGGCCGTTGTTTTAGCGTCCGTCACGCGGTCGTACTCTACGTTCCTCTGAATTCGGCCTTATAGAGATACATTATGAAGTTAATCAGCACAGAATTCCGGAGATTATAAAAGAGTGAGGTACCTGTTCTGCGTCATACAGTATATTGGCATCTACCTTTACAATATGGACCTCAAGCAACGATCTACGAAACGGTAACTTAAACGGTGGATTTATGTGTTCGCTATTCCACACGCATCCATACAGCTCAGCTATATACATACATAGAAGATCTATAGATATATGTAAATGAACGCAGCTACTTCCCACGGCCGGGGACCGCACCTTGTTTAGTCTCTTTCTTTCAGAACATTCTCGTTCACATCATTGTGGTTGAAGACTAAAACATTCACATTATATAACAGGGCGGGACAGTTTTATATCCGTCAGGAAAGGTTCACAGATTGTTCTTTCTTTATAATAGAAGGATCTATATAACGTCACAAGTCACGTGCTCCCTGCCTAGTCATGCTGAGCACACAGGGATGTAGTGACCGGGTGATCCTGCACACTACACCCATGTAGCAGAGCTCTAACGCTGTAGCCACAGATCCAGAACAAGAATTATAAAGAGGAGAAAAAAAATATGTATTAAAAATATCATTGCAAATTTATTTCTTACTTGACCATATAGCTATTTGTTGCAATTATTTTGCGCTTTTTGTTTTGGCTTTTTACCATTGACTTATATGCGGATAATCCGCAGCATAATACAGTAGCAGCAGAGTGGATGGGATTTGAAGAAATCTCCTCCACACGCTGCGTAAATGATAAGCGGGAAAAAAACGCTCAGAAATTGACCTGTGGTGCGTTTTTTAATCCGCAGCATGTCCATTGTATTTGCGTAGTCGCTGCCTTTTTATTGCAGGTTTTCCCCATTAAATCCAATGTGGAGGTAAAACCCGCAACAAATAGCAGATGTTGCGATTTTTGGGGCAGAAAGGCTGCGATTCCGCTGCAAAAATCTTAACTCAGAAAAAAAATATGATCTATTACTTACCCAGAATTTTGTGCTTCTTCATCCAGGCCGGCCTCCTGGGACGACGTTTCATCCCATGTGACCACTGCAGCCAATCACAGGCTCTCGCAATCACATGGGATGAAACGTCATCGCAGGACGTCAGAGGGTAAGTATGCATGTTTTTTTTCTTCTTCTGTTTTCTGCGGCAGAAATTCAGACCGAAAGCTGCACCACATTTTTGGTGCGGTTTTTCAGCCCGGAATTACCTGTGGCCGCCAGGGCGTACACGCTGTGTACCTTTACGCAGCGTATCCGCCATTTGGAAACATACTTAGACTCCGGGTTCTGCTTTGTGCCTTCCCTTATGCTTTACACTGTAGCTTTGCTTGTTCTAATTGGCTGCTGGGCTGAATGTAACGCTGATTTCAATTATGGCAATGACGGAATGATTATAAACTACAGGCCATTAAATCACTAGTAAGAAAAAAGTTAACTACCACACAATGGGCTCATGCTCGTGGCCATATTACTGTCCCATTTTATCTGGATTGTATGGGCGGGTTCACACATGGCGGAATTTCACTTAAATTCCGCTGCGGACACTCCGCAGCGTTATTCCGCAGCGGAGCCGTTTCTCCATTGACTTTCACTTTAATTTAGCAGTGTTCGTTTACACGATGCGTACAATTCCGCTGCGGAGCATAGGCTGCGGAGCGGAATTTGGTGTCCGCAGCATGCTCTGTCTGTTGCGGAGCAGTGGCGGACTCATGGCGGAATTTCTCCATTGACTTCAATGGAGATTCAAAGTTCCGCAATGAAGTCCGCAGCTGTCATGCACATGTTATGTGTGCTGCGGATGCGTCTTGCTTTTTTAACTTGACATTTCTTCATTCTGGCTGGACCTATGTATTTCTAGGTCTACAGCCAGACTGAGGAAGTCAATGGGGCTCCCGTAATGACGGGAGCGTTGCTAGGAGACGTCTGTAAATAGTCACTGTCCAGGGTGCTGAAAGAGTTACGCGATCGGCAGTAACTGTTTCTGCACCCGGGACAGTGACTACCGATCTCAATATACATGTATCTGTAAAAAAAAATATAAGTTCATACTTACCGAGAACTCCCTGCGTCTGTCTCCAGTCCGGCCTCCCAGGATGACGTTTCAGTGTAAGTGACGGCTGCAGCAAATCACAGGCCAAGCACAGGCTGCAGCGGTCACATGGACTGGAGCGTCATCCAGGGAGGTCGGGCCGGATGCCGAAAGAGGGACGCGTCACCAAGACAACGGGCGGTAAGTATGAAATTCTTTGACTTTCACTAGGGAAAGTGCTGTCCCTTCTCTCTATCCTGCACTGAATAGGGAGAAGAGAAGCACTTTTCCTGCAGTCCGCAGCGGCCAGTCCGCATCAATTTTCTGCACATTTTGTGCAGATCCGCTGCAGAATCTGCAACGCAGATTCTGTGCGGCATTGATGCGGACAGTTGCGGAGGAATTCCGCCATGTGTGGTCATGCCCTAATAGGTCTGTCATAGAAGTCCATGGGGTCTGTGCATGACCTTCTTACGGCCATAGGCTATTATTTAATAAATGGACATTCACTTGCGACTGGTGGATACAGCCCCCTTGTGTATAGTGCCACACGGCCCCCCAAGTAGTACAAGGCAATTGCGCATCCGAGAAAGTTGTATCAGCCAGGGGGATGTCAATCAGACATGGAAAGTTGGGTTTGGAGGCAGGACTATGTGACTCTTCAGTATAGCGGCACCGCCCCATGACCCTCTGAGTAATTAGCATATAGTGTGCGCTGTTTTAAAAGTTGATTTTATAGAGTTGGCTGCATCTGAAAAAAACATACAGGGGAAATATTGTCAGGACATGTATTACCGCATGGTGGCGGTTCAGATCGATAGACAGACAGATAGATAGATAGATAGATAGATAGATAGATAGATAGATAGATAGATAGATAGATAGATAGATAGATAGATAGATAGATAGATAGATAGATAGATAGATAGATAGATAGATAGATAGATAGCTTATGGGCCCTGGTGCAAGAATTCAGCTTGGGCCCCCTACCCCTCCTCAACACCACGAGACCCCTGCGCACGCCTATGTCCAGCTGCCTTGCCCGACAGACCCTATAGCTGTCCCCACAGTATAATGCCACCACACAGTATAATGCTCCCCATAGCTGCCCCACACAGTATAATGCCCCTATAGCTGCCCCCACAGTATAATGCCACCCATAGCTGCCCCATACACTATAACGACCCATACAGTATAATGCCCCCATAGCTGACCACCACAGTATAATGCCCCCATAGCTGCCCCTACAGTATAATGCCCCTATAGCTGCCCCACAGTATATTGCCACCCATAGCTGCCACATACCGTATAATGCCCCATACAGTATAATGCCCCACATAGCTGACCACCAGAGTATAATGCCCCCCTTAGCTGTCTCATACAGTATAATGCCCCCATAGTTGCCCCATACAGTATAATGCCCCCCTTCGCTATCTCATACAGTATAATGCCCCCTCAACAGCTGCCATATGAGCCCCCTCCCATACATATGCCCTCCATATGTACCTAATAGAAAAATAATAACATAACTACTTACCTATCCCCGTTAACACGACGGGTGGAGGATCCTTCTCCTCCTCTGCACTATGCTGTGAGTGACTCGGCACAGACAGGCGTGATGACGTCACTACGTCGCGCCTGCCTGCTCGGAGCTGCTCTCCGCACAGTGACGCAGATTCAGTTGGAAGCGGGACCAGCGCGGTCAGCTTAGGGGCCCGGTCGCAGTTGCGACCCCTATATCTATTCCACTGATTAGTAGCTTTTTAGATACAGCAGTTTGTACTTATCGTCCGGGTATGTTATTTGGACTTTGCTTTAATTATCATCTCCTTATTTAGTATTTGCATATTGAAGCTCGGAGATTCTGCATTTCTTGTCTTTTAATCCATCTGTAGAATAACAGCGGAAAGATTTACCCTCCTGACTAAGAGCTAACACAAGTTTCCTGTAAATAGCTCATTAATTATGCATGCCTTCCTCCCATTGTGATTTTTAAGCTAACTCGTTGAGCTTAGACGAAGTATCATAAACCAGTAAGTTGGATAATAAATACTGGTGCCGACAGTCCTGCCACTCAATAAATCTCAGCAACTCCAGATATTAAAACTGCATATCTATTTAAAAAAGAATTTATGCTCCTCTTTAAGGCAAATTAATTTTATGTTGGATGAAGTATGTTCCTTGTAAGTTCCTTTTTTTTTCTAGATACAGAATGAGGTTATGTGAAACAGCTTATTGTGGATCTACTGAAGTCTCGTAATCCGAAAATGAATTCAATTATAATGGGGGAAAGTGCAACCATATAAAATATATATGAGCAATGGTTGGTGTTTGTGCTCACCCTACTTGTCAGAAGGATCTTATGACAATAATCTGATCACAAAGTGTCCCCCTGCTGCGATCCTCAGGGATCAGCTGTAATCTGTGGGGAAACCTGGCAGTAAGTGTTCAATTTCCCTGCAGTGCCACCAAAGGGCAAATGAAGCATTACACATTGTCCATTCATATTATTAGGCTGTGTGTGTAATGCAGGACAGGACAGGTCCTCCAGAGTGAGAGACGCTCTTTGTAACTGCTCTCCACTCTGGCTAAGAGATGAGGATCCTGAACAGAGGACCCCCCTTTATTTACTCAGAATTTCCTAATAGGGTGTATGAATATGGGTTTCCTAAATTGTACAACTCCTTTAATACAGATCCATACAGACGGCATTAATGTGTGCATACTCCCTTCCTGAATTTTACATTTATGTCATCAATATGTGATCTGTAGGGGTCCCACCGATCAGCATAATGAAGGGGTAGCTCAGGCCCCTTCACTTGAATGGAGTGAACTACGATACTAGATACAGCCATATGTGTATGGAAGTTGCTGTGTCAGGTACTGCTTATTGTAGAGGGTCTTGTGGATGGGACCTCCACTAAACACTCATTGATGTCCTAGCATAAGAATCTCAGTAAACCCCTTTAAGTTCAAGCTTTAAGGAGTTGTGAGGTTTTTTTAAAACCCATTTCCAAACACCTTGAGGGTACGGCCACACGGAGCGGCCCTGACACGGTCGCAACGCGGCCAGCAACCGTGCTGGCACTATGTAGGAGCGGCTGTCAAATACCTCGTTAAGGGGTATTCTGTTGACCTGCGCATGCGCACTGCCGCTCCATTCGTTCTCTATGGGAGCGCCGGAGATAGCCGAGTGCAGTGTTCGGCTTTTTCCGGCGCTGCCATAGAGAATGAATAGTGGGTAAGTTGTTGTAATTTGCAAAATCGTGCGGTCATAAAGAATGTATTAATTCATGGCCGCACGATTTTGCAGATAAAGGGACGGTTTACCCGCGTTAACATGCGGCCACTAACAGGCTGTTTGACAGCCGCACCGAACATGATGCTGGCGCGGTTGTTATCCACGTCGCGACTGTGTCAGGGCCGCTCCGTGTGGCCTTACCCCTAAGCTTCATGCCCACTTCAGTTTTTTCTTTCAGGGTGCTATCCGTTTTTGTCACAGATAGCACCCTGAACCCATTCATTTCAATGGGCCCATGCACACTTCCGTTATTTTGACTGATCCGTTGTTCCGTTCCGTCAAAAGTAGAGCATGTCCTACTTTGGTCAGTGATTCTGTGACCGTGGGGCCCATAGAAGTCAATGAGTCCGTCAAGAAAACGGACGGCACACGGCGTGCCGAAGTTCACAGACTGCGACATGTGACAAGTTCAAATAAAGTTCAATACCTTCCGTTTTAACGGAAACACAGAACGGACACTGAATACACACGGAAACCGCACTGATTCCAAAACGGACACACAGATCCGTCAAAAATGGCAGAGAAAACGGTGATGGAAGTGTGCATGAGGCCTTAGGGAATATTGCGCACCAAAAACGGCATGTTTGATCTTGACCTAATACTGCAATACCAGACCTGCCCATGGACAAGAGTGGCGCTGTTTCTTTTTTTCTTATCCTGGACAACCTTCCTAAAGTTATGTTTTTGAGTTGATAATTAAAATATTTGATAAAATTCTGGATAGATTCATCGAATCATAGGACTGTTATAAAACCAACTAGCATCATTCAATGTATTTCCCCACGCCACTCCTCACATTCCTCTAATAAAAATAGGTTAACAAACCAGCAGATTTTTTACCAAAATTTCTGCAACAAATTTGCCACGTGTAAACGTACCCTAATATATATAGTGACCCCCTGTCCGGCTGAGGCAAGACTGCAATCTGGCCACTTGTTAGGCACGTTATTTAAATGACTGATCACCACACGGTTTCTGCTGGTAAAACTGTGTGTGTCCGCTTACACTGAACAAAGTTTCTGACGGACATTTTCCATTTTCATTTTCGGAATTTCCTCTCATAGTTGCTGTTCATGAGGAACACAGCTCTGTATATATATATATGTACAAATATGTCCTTCCTTACCCTTCCTCTTATCTCAACATATCCTGATAGGTGTGACGTGAGATAACCAGCTTTAAAAAAAACAACATGAGTTTGTGATACTATATCATGAGATGTCTATACTCCGTGTGTCTATGTGTGGCCACCCAGTGGTTGTGATGTGGATTGCAACCTGTCAAGGGCTTTGCTAGCATGTCACGATATTGTATTGAATTTATTTCATGATAAATTGGAGTTCTTAACCTAATTCAAGCAAAAGTAGAAATGGACACATCTGTATGTGCTACAAATATTCCTTCTATCCTCGATTTACATGTCTGAATCTCCGCTGTTTGCCATCTCTCCACTAAGAGGTTAATGTAAATATCAATCAGTAAACCGTTTTGCAGAAACCTGATGATGTCAATTCGATTTGACTTCTTCTCGTTCTCTACAATTCAGCAGTAAAATAATGTTTACTTTCATAATCAGGTTATAGTTTACGAGGTGTCAGATGGAGAGTAACTAATTTACTGGTGGAATTTATGGGGGATACGTTTCCCGGGGAGTAAAACATGTTTGTGTGCTTCTCATATTCATTCAAATCAGTTGCTAGACTGAATCCGTCCTCACCTGCAATCATTACGTTGGCACATTGGTAATTTTAGCCTAATAATAATTTCATGTAATTATCTCCTCATCTGGATGGTCAGGATTGAGCAGATGTTCATAAGAACTTTCAAGGACTAATGACCTTGAATTTGCCCTTTTAAGGAACTAATGACCTTGAACAAATCATGTCGTCCATAGAGCCAGACATTGACCTTGTGATCTGGTGTACATCTTAGGCTCTGTTCCCGTTCGTGAACTACGTTCGGCAAATGTGCCCGGAAAGCTCCCAACACATACGCCAAATGCATCCATAGGGCCCCTTTTTCTTGCTGTATACAATAGTGTACTATTCTATATAGATAGATAAATACAATAGATAAACTTATACTGTGCAGTATACAGTTTTTGACTTTGACAATGGGGCCCAATGGGCCATGTATGCCACTGTGTGTCTATACAGTACCATACATTGCAGCCTTATGTCGAAGATATACTTTGAGAACTCTTCCCTAAGTATACCTCCGATGGAAAGCTAAACTGTGATGTGAACAGAGCCTTAAAGGGGTTTCCCCATAAAGATATTTTATCACCTATTTATAGGTGAAATTCCCCCGAGTCGCCTATCTGAATGGTGCGGAACTGTGTGGGATCTGCTCCATTCACTGTTTATGGGACTGCTAGAGATAGCCGAGTACATCTCTCAGCTCTGCTCCAATTACATAGAGGAATCAGAAATGCTTATTCTCGTGATCGCCGGTGGTCCCAGTCAACCCCCACCGATCATACATTTAGCACCTGTACTGTGGACAGGTGATAAATGATGTTTGTAAGAAAATCCCCATTTAACTGTAGAGAAACTGAATCCACCAAAATTTCAAAAAGTTGCGTGTCCAGGGTATAACGCTTCCATAGACACAAAAATAATTGAACCAAAAATGTACACTCTGGCCAGGGCTTAGAAAAGTGATAGATAACAGAGCATAACTTGAAGCTCTTGGACCCCAATCTGTAACTGGGCCCCTAGCTACCATGTGATATTTATATTATTAGAGCCATCTCATGTGGTAATGGGGCCCTTGGGTCCCTCAAGCACCATGTCTGGGGTACGACCGCTACCTCTTCACCTTCTAAAGCAAAGTGCCTAGTGCTACTGCCGATTATCCAGAAAAAGGCAGCCAAATCCATTTGTTGTAAAGTACAGAGTATTGCCATTCGATAGCAGCCCGGTTCTCTCTTTCTTGCAGCAATCTAGATATTAGAGGGCAATAAGGCATACTGAAGCTTTCATTGTGTCCAATACTCATGGGGATTGCTGTTAATATATTGCTATTGCATTGTAACTGTGCTTACTGGGGGATATTATGGCTGGCTCTAAAATGGGCAATGTGGTTGCTGGGGGTATTGCAGCATGGCAGTGATGGGGGCAATGTGATGATGGGGCATTTTTAGATGGGCATTATAATTGGTATTTATGGGGGTCAATATATCTGGCAATTTATGGTGATATTGTGGCAAGTACTCATGGGAGGCATTATAGCTCGTACTCATGGGGCACTGTGGGTGGAACTTATGTGGGGAAAATGGGGCTTGTACTCATGAGGGATCTGGGGCAGATGTGGCAATCACTGTTATATTGCCGCTGTGACTGACAGTAAAGGGGCAATCTTATGGGTGTGGGTGTACTTTGGCATGTTTATCTTGGGCGATAAAAGAGTTGGTCCTGACCCAACTTGTGACTGCTTAGGCCTACAATAAACAGCAGAGAATTTAATATAAAGGACAAAGTCAATATTCAAATACAGATTTTCAGACTTTCACACAATGCAGAATCTTAAATGCCCCTTATTTATAGACACAAGTACAAAGCCACTAAAATGTCATTTGACATAAGCGTAATATATAATACACATAAAACGCTCGCAGATGTTCTGTAGTCACTGATTTCTGCAGCGGCAACAACAGCATTAATGACTTCAGAGGAACCGTGCTAATAATGAATCTCAGAACTCATTAGGAGAATAAGGATAAAAATATCCATCTATGGAAACATTCGAAAAGACCCCCCAAAAGGGGATATGTCTCTAAGATGGGGGAACCTTTAACTATTTAACTATTAATTATTTAGCATTAACACAGTTTTGTTTTTTTCCATCTACAAAGGTCTTTTAAGATCTGCTGATTATTGTCTTAAGGTCCTCAGGTATCTGTATAGTGGTTTAAGCTTGTTTTATTTCTTATACAGAGCTCCAAATCCCCTGCTTCCCTTCACAAATATATAGAGATAAATTAATAATGTTTGGCTATTTGATGCCACCTCTAGGGGGAGCTTTTGTCTATTTTACTTTTTTTCTGTATTTACTGTACTGGAATGAGGGTATATTACATATGTGAAAATTTAGATACATAGATAGATATGAAGTAGACAGACAGACAGACAGACAGATAGACAGGCAGATAGATAGATAGATAGATAGATAGATAGATAGATAGATAGATAGATAGATAGATAGATAGATAGATAGATAGATAGATAGATAGATAGATAGATAGATATTTCTAAGGAAGATGTCTTTGGGAGATCTGTAGACCTGTTCCTATATAGTAATAAAAGGATATGTATCCTGTGCCGTGTGTGAATCCTGTTTTCGGTATATCATATACTGTCAGAATTTTGTACTCACAGATCTTCCTCTTGGTCTGAGATTTAATATTCCCTTTGAGTAAGAAAACTTTCATGTCCGTAATCCTATGATCTGGACAGAAAAAGTGGTTTGCAACTGGCGTTTCCATTTTGTTGCTTTGTTATGGAGATGAAAATTTCTCTTGTCTTCATCTTCGGTTCTGTCCCTGATTCACAGATCTAACATGGGATATCTGGTAATATTAGAAATTCAAAAGCCCAGATCTGAAATAGACAATATATGTTGAAGGAAAAAAGGACCAAAAATGGCGCTGCTACTCAATAAAAGTAAATATAATGATCAATGATAATGATGTTTTATTGCAATCCAGGCTACGCGTTTCAATGCCGCACCGGCATCTTCATCAGGCCTTATAAACTTTATCATTGATCATTATATTTACTTTTATTGAGTAGCAGCACCGTTTTTGTTCCTTTTTTCCTTCAACATATATTGTCTCTATTACGGTGGCCCTTTGGCTTCACCGGTTGGGATCTCGGCAGCAGCATTCACTCCATACAGCAATTTCAACGCGAATATCCTTCTGCCCTGTGGTGAGCACTCACTTGTAGTTACTGACTGCTACTCCTTGGATTTACTTATACTATGTGGCGCTGTGCTTTTTTTCTTTATTTCTATACCCAGATCTGAAACAGGGAAACAATAGGATCAAACTGATGGTTATTTCATGCTATGGCTGCATAACTGTCTACACATTGGCTGATTTTTATCCAAATTCGATACCAGTCCAGAATGGGAATATTGAGTACTCCTAATGTTGCAAACAGAGATTTTCCTGCATATTATTCATTTTAGGGGCTTCTAAAGATGAGCATATTGCACCAGTTTGATAAGGTGTTCTCTGCTTTGGACAAGCCCTCAGTGTTATAAGGGTCCCTTGTCAATAAACTGATCACAAAGTGGTCCCCTGCGATCAGCTGGAAACCTGGCAGTAAGTGTTTCATTTCTCTGCAGCACCACCACAGGGGAAATAAGGCATTACACTGTGTCCATACATATCAATGGTGTCACGTTGAGTTCGTGGACCCACTGGGCTGTACCGCCTTGGCGGTATAGCAGCTGGCCAACAGGGCGCAGGTAACAGTCTATAGTTTGTATAGGGTACCTGTGGCAGCTCGGACAGTAGCAAGGCAGGCTCGGCTGGGACTAGGCAGCAGGTTAGACGTCAGGCGTGGAGTAGCAGGACAGGCGTGGAATACAGCACAGCATGACTACAGCTCAGCACGGCACTTGACCAGGATAGCACAGGATACAGGTACAGGGAACACTGGGAACTGGAAAACACCAGGAGACCATTTTCATAGACAAACTTTGGATACGACAAACAACGCTCAGGCATTGCAGGGAGGGGCACAGCCCTTCTTATAGCCCAGGGTGCTCTGGGAGCAATCAGCTCAATCTTCCATCTGCGTGCGCTTTGGCTTCTTAAGTCTGGACTGAGCTTGCGAGCGCACCCTGGTGGTCACTGTGGAACAGGACGGCCGTATGTGCAGACATCACTGGAGAGAAGGGCGTCGACTGGATGGAAGGAGTTTGTGGTCAGCGACCACGGACGTTACAAATGGGTTGTCTGTGTAAAGCAGGACAGGACAGGTCCTCCAGAGAAAGAGGCGCTCTATGTAACCGCTCTCCACTCTGTCCAAGAGATGAGGATCCTGAACAGAAGACCCCCCTCTATTAACTCAGAATTTCCTAATAGGGTGTATGAAAATCGGTTTTCTAAACTTGAGAACCCCTTTAACTATATGTATCATGGACATAACAGCCTCACTCCTCTGTTACTCCAATGAACCGAGCTTAAATTACCAAAAAGTTCTGTCCAGTAGAACTACAAGGTGTCCACATGTTGCAGATGTAATACAAACCCTAAAAGGCCGCCATATTACACGGTCGACAAGATTGTAATAGCTATATACAGATAGAGGGGGACTGGTTAGTGTCATTGCACCCCCTTCCTGCAAGATTGGCAGTGATGCAGGACTTGTGTAGAGTTGTATAGCCCCTATAGCACTGCTATCCTCCCTTAATTTACAGAGGTCCTGAACGTGGGCCCCTCACCCTCAATTAACTCAATATTGGGTATTTAAAAATGCGTCTTCGAAACCAGACAACCTAATTTCTCTTGACACCAACCATTATATATCTGAAGGTGGCTATTGAACTAAAAAAAAAAGGTTAGGAACCTCTGGAACAGACTTACCGACTGTCACGGATAGCAGCTGGCCAAACAGGTACAATATAAAGTCTATAGTCCAGGAAGGGTACCTGAGGCAATGTAGACAGTAGCGGTGATTCCGGCTGAAGATGAGGCTCCGGCAGTAGAGAGACACCCAGCGGGATGTGACACAACTCGACTTCAACTCTAGATGGCACAGAGGCACAGTAGCATGGGATACAGGGTACAGGCAGCAGGAACGGGTAACACTGGGAACTGGAAAACACTAGGAGATCATTTGCAAGACAAACTTTAAGTACACAACAACGCTCAGGCAATGATCAAGAGGGCAGAGCCCTTTTTATAGTCCAGCAGCATTCTGGACTGATTGCAGATTTCCTGCAATTTTGCGCGCACTGGCCCTTTAAGGCCGCGCACGTGAGGGCGCGCGCGCCCTGCAGAGGGCAGTCTCAGAACCAGGAAGTGAGTGCCGGCGTCTGTCAGGAGGGAGATGCCGCCGAGAACTCACATGTCCATGGCCGCGGCCGTCAGAGGGTAAGTCAGTACGACGGGCCGCGGCCATAAACGTTACACCGAGACACAAGACACACAACAAATTGGCACACTAATCTATACACTGTACAGGATCTCAAGTTTTTCTTTGTCCCTATATATTGTAACGAGTGACCGGAGACATACTCTATGCTTTACATGGGAGATGTTCCTGGTGGTTCCTCCTATGCACCTCCAATGACTGAGCTCCATTCAATTCAATAGAGCACCAAGGCTATTCATCTCATGGACTTATTTTCCACTGGATTTTGATGACATTAAATGATTAAATATCTGTTTATAAAAGACAAAAAACAAAATCCTGTTTCGTTTCATGGACGTGTATTACAATTTGAAGGCTCATCTCCTCTTATTTTAATAGAGTTGATATTATCCACAGAGCTGCGTCAGTGTGACTGTGTCAGCATGTTCATAATTAGCCTGATATTCGGTCCCATTATATTCTGTTTGTTTGTCTTCCAATTATACGTAATTAAAGAGAGATTGTATCTCAAACAGTTGTCATTAAAATACCAAATCAACAAGGTTAATAAGAGAGTCCTGGGCAGCGTGCTCAAATTAAAATACAGTAACTAATAGATATTACATGTATATATTATATTAAAGTAATCAATAGGTATATATATACTAGTGTGTGTGTGTGTGTGTGTGTGTGTATGTGTGTAACATCCGCTGCCGCGGCCCGTCATTCCTCACATCCTGACACCCGTGACCTTCCTAGGAGATGCCAGCACTCATTTCCGCTCCGCTCTGATGTGGCCTCTAGGGTGCGCGCACGCTCGTGCCTGACCTTAAAGGGCCAGCGCGCGCACATGGAAAATGTTACTAATGTTACTAATCAGCCCTGATCACTCTGGACTATAAAAGGGACCCTGCCCTTTCACTCCTTGCCTGAGCGTTGTTTGTATTCCTATGTTAGTCTTGCAAATGGTCCCTTAGTCCTATCCTGTTCCCAGTGTTCCCGTGCCGTGCTACATGTATCCTGTATCCCGTGCTGTATTTGTTCCTGTGCCCTCTCTAGTGTTGGAGTCGTGTTGTGCCATCTGCTACACCTGCTGTCTTACACCACGTCTGGTGTCATCTGCCACGCCTGGTAACTCCTGCCACGTTTTGCATCACCTGCCGTCTAAATACCATCTGTGCCTAGCCGCTGCTATCTATCTATCTATCTATCTATCTATCTATCTATCTATCTATCTATCTATCTATCTATCTATCTATCTATCTATCTCATATCTATCTATCTATCTATCTATCTATCTATCTATCTATCTATCTATCTATCTATCTATCTATCTATCTATCTATCTCATATCTATCTATCTATCTATCTATCTATCTATCTATCTATCTATCTATCTATCTATCATCTGTCTATCTATCTATCTATCTATCTATCTATCTATCTATCTATCTATCTATCTATCTATCTATCTATCTATCTATCTATCTATCTATCTATCTATCGTAACCAATAGATATTATGTATTACATATATATCATATTACTGTAAACATATGTATATGATACTGCACATATATCATTTTTTATATTTTTTTAGGTAGAGCCATAATTTATTTTATTTCTTTACCTATTTAATTTTTTTTAAAACAAACCCAAACCAATTTGATATTTCATGCACATCAATTAGGTTACTGTATTGCTCTATTAGTCAAGCGGATTCCCAATATAGCGCATATATACATATATGGGCCCATACTGTACCTGAATGTAACCCCTGATTTACATAAGTAATAGGGAGCAAGGGGGTACATACCATAGACGCAGACCAGGCCTTTGGAGAGAGGAGTCACATCTCCTTCGATACTGGTTAGCAAAAACAAAGGCTAGCAAGAACAAAGGAGATTTGCCCCAAGGGTCATGGAAAGAGCCGGCGAAACGGGGGAATAAAGAACAAATACCAGCTGCTCCATTTTTTGTTTTTCAATTCATATATTCAATACAGACTTGTACATTCATTGTGTTATTCCATACAAAGTCCTATTACATACAGAGCTGGCATTAAGGCAATCTCCTCTCAGATCAGGGCACAACACAATGTTTTCGTCCTTCTTTTAGAGTGCCCATATGAATGCCCCTCTTTGTATCCACTGCCCACTGTTAGGTCCCTATTTCTAAATACTAGCGCAGGAACAAATTTCTGGTGATTTCAATGGTTTGAGTTTTTTGTTTTTTTTTGTCATTTTCATAAAATTATTTATTCAATTACAACCAAATCAGCATTTTTTGTATCAGAATGAATATTGTATTTGTATCATACTGAAACCAGATACTATTGTTGCGAGGCGCTTTGTTTTCCGCGCACCGGCACGGCGTATTTAAATTTATTGTTCCATTGTTTTAATCATTGTTCTGTTAGAATCCACAACATAATATGAATATTATATTTCCGCTATGACTGTAAAGAAATGTATATTACAGTCGCAGAAGTCATAAAATTCTGTTTTATGTCAAGAATTAATTTACGGATATTCCCCATCTACACAAGTTCTGAGAAATTTGTGGGCATATGGTGACAGCGCAAGTGACATATGGTCATTGTTATTTAGTTTTATTGCATTAAAATAATATAATTTAAAAGTTATTGGTGCATGTGAGCAAAACATATGTGCCACAATTAGCGACTGTGCTCATTATAGTACTTTTTTATGTGCTTGTTGTGACTTTTTGTGTCTGCAAAGATCTTCCCTTCTATTGAAATTGATTGTCGTACTTTACAGACAGGGGATTATAAATGTAATATTGAGGAATGGGATGCACTATGTATTTATTTAGGCATCATCCTCGCTTGCTTTGCTTGTGCTTGGCAGACGTACGTACAGAGAAAGGGCTGCGCCTCCGGTGCTGGAAACTTGGGGGATGTACCGGCCATGGCCCGCCTTAGGTGTGTGCAAACTGGGCGCATTCGTTCCCCCTGCTGAAAGGGGTGCCACTCATGGACTAACATGCACCCGCAACTTGTGCCATCGCCCCACATTATTAATTGTATAGCAATATTATTTAGACATTGTACCGTACAGTTATTACATTACTTTATGTATGGAGCTGTTATTTGGTCACGGTATGTTGGTATTATTTGAGCACTGTATGGGGAGGTATTTACTTGTGTGGCATTGTACAGTATTATATTTTAGCAGTATATTGTGGTAAGGCCTTTTTTTTGTTTTTTAGGCGACTGTATGGAATATTTATCAGGCCAATGTATGGGACTATTTTTCGGGCACCATACTGTTCGGTGCTTATAATTAGGCACTGTATGACTGTATTTGTACACTCTATTTCAGTATACCATTTTGGGGGCACCAATAGAAGGTACCACACATGACTATGCTTGGCTATCTATGTCAGTCCCATTGACTTTGAATAAAGAGGCAGCGCGTATGTTTGACCGCCGCTCCAATCATACTGCTCCCCACTGTGGTTGTGTGGTTAGGAAAAATTGGGAGCTCGGGACCCCCGTTCTAGCGAATGGTGGGTCACCCAGCGGTAGGGCCCACAGTGATCTGACATTGATCACCTACCTTGTGGATATGTGATAATTGTCGATCTTGGCAAAACCTCTATAATGCTCATGTACACATTACATATTACAACACTATACAAACCATAATACAGTACGGCATTCATAAAAATCTATGGAGCCTTACTGACCTCTGTATTTCATACAAAGGCATACAGAAGTCGAAAATTTGTGGCATGCTCCATGGGATGCCCAATTATAAAGATATTCTTTAGAACACGGTGCCATACAGAGGCACAGAGGTGGACATACTATTGGTGCAACCTGTGCAGCCACACGAGGGCCCAGTAGGTAAGTGGGCCAACTACCACCTTAAAAACAGCTAGCAGCTTCCTACTGTCTCCATCTCACAACTACTGGTGGATTGTTAGAGAGAAACATAAGGGGATTCTCTATGATGAGCTATTAGAGAGCATGAATCCCATATACTGTACTTGCACAGGGGCCCTCTGCCGTCTGTGTCCGCCCAGGCAGAGGCACCATATAGCGGCACATGGAGCCATAGGAACTATGTCATTTTGCCATTGAAAGGTGTTATTATTTGGGCAGTATAAGGCTCAATTATTCAGGAGATACTGGTGGTACAACTGCACTCATCATTTTCCTACTCCCCAAAAATTGGACACGGGCCTCCATCAATCTTGATCATGCCCTCTTGATTTATTATTTTTGAAAAATGTGCTTAAAATGTGAAGAAAAAAAAAATATTTTTATATAATTTGTTTTTCATCTGTTTATATTACTTTTTTTTTTCAGATGACAATGAATGTCAAAATGCCACCTACATCTGCGGAGATCATGCAAACTGCACCAACACCAAAGGCAACTACTACTGTATGTGTGCGCCGGGCTACGCTTCCAGCAGCGGTCTGGAGAGATTTATGACCAATGATGGAACGTTCTGCCGGGGTAAGCGGCTATGCTTTTTTTATAAGTCTCCTACACATTTATTCTTCCTAATCCATAGTCTAACTGATCAATTATTAATCTTAATTAATACTATTATTAATATTATCCAATCCAATTTTATGGTCCGACCCGGGGAATAAATGAGCATTCGGGGAGCAATAGATCACATTGTAAAACACTTACATCGTGCCAGTCTGGAGGCATTGATATTCCATGCAGCATCTTTATGGGTCTTTCATAAATCTGCTGCTTTTTTGCATCAATGTTGCAGCAGGATTACACATGAAAAGTATTAGCAAGTGACACCATTGTATATTGCCAGGGGTTTTAATATTTTACAATTGAGGCCTTTGAAGTGAGAATTTTCAGCACATCTGGAGGACAGATGGTATTCTTATTACATGATATGTTATATTTTGCTAATGCATTAAGATCTGCTCCTCCGAGTATTGGCCCGTCAATTCAATATTAACAGTTTTCACATCAAGAGAAAAAAAACAACTTTCATATATTACAAAACCAAGACCTTAATAAATAATTGAATAGTTATGGAAGCTTTCTGCATCCCAAATCCCCCCGCAGATAGATTATTGTTTTTTTTCTTATTATAAAACCAAATATCAAACAGGAGTTTTGATACAAGTAACCCAGGCTACTGATGTAGCAGAGCTGAGTTTTTCAACTGTTCATCATTACTATTGACTTGTATAGTGCCGTCACATTCTGTAGCGCTGCATAAGTGAAACACAAATACAATTAGAAACAAATTTAGATTAACAAAGCAAATACATTATTACAGGATATAATAGGGCAAAGAAACATACATTGCCTTCAGAACATTCAATCTAAAGGATAAGCGATGGAAACAAACGGTTTAGCATAAAGGAGATTTATGAAAACTAGTGCGATAGATAGATAGATAGATAGATAGATAGATAGATAGATAGATAGATAGATAGATAGATAGATAGATAGATAGATAGATAGATAGATAGATAGATAGATAGATAGATATGAGAGTAGATAGATAGATAGATAGATAGATAGATAGATAGATAGATAGATAGATAGATAGATAGATAGATAGATAGATAGATAGATAGATAGATAGATAGATAGATAGATAGGAGATAGATAGATAGATAGATAGATAGATAGATAGATAGATAGATAGATAGATAGATAGATAGATAGATAGATAGATAGATAGATAGATATTCAACATTTGAAAACTGGTCTTGACCTAGTCCTGCTAACACAACTGAAATTATCCTGACCTAGTCCTGCTCACATAGCTGATATTCTGTTATAATGTATCAGTGTAGGTTAGAACTATTAGCCTAGAGTCCAGGAAAGAAATTTGTGCTTTGTTTAGGATTGCCTAGATCAGGGCCGACCTTGTATAATATGATGCCCTGTGTGGCTTCTTCTGATAGGATATAATGTCATTCAGTGTAAAAAATATTGTTACAAAGTGCCTAATTATCATCACCATACAATATGGTGCCAAAATAACAGTGCCATATATTGGCCAAATAATACTTCCATACAGTTACCTACATAACAATGCTATACAGTGCCATTATAGACTAAAAACATATTATACTGCACAGTGCTTAAGAACCAGTGCCAAACATTGTAAATACCCCCATACACTGCTCAGATACCATCATACAGTGCTCAAATAATACCCCTATACAGTGCTCAAATAATACCAACATACATTGCTCGAATAGTACCCCCATACAAGTGCTCAAATATTACATACATATAGTGCTCAAATACTATCACCATACGGTGCCCAAATAATATCAACATACAGTGCTCAAATACCATCATACAGTGCTCGAAAAATACTCCTATACAGCGCCCAAATAATACCAACATACAGTGCTCATATAATACCAACATAGAGTGCTCAAATAATGCCAACATACAGTGCTCAAATAATACCCCAAATACAGTGCTCAAATAATTCCATCATACAGTGCTCAAATACCATCATGCAGTGCTGAAATAATACCAACATAAAGTGCTGAAAAAATACAACCATACGGTGGCCAAATAATATCAACATACGGTGCTCAAATACCATCATACAGTGCTCAAATAATACTCCTATACAGCGTCCAAATAATACCTACATACAGTGCTCATATAATACCACCATACAGTGCCCAAATAATACTCCTATACAGCGCCCAAATAATACCTACATACAGTGCTGAAATAATACCAACATACAGTGCTGAAATAATACCACCATATGGTGCCCAAATAATGTCAACACACAGTGCTCAAATACCATCATACAGTGCTCAAATAATACTCCTATACAGCGCCCAAATAATACCTACATACAGTGCTCAAATACCATCATACGGTGCTCAAATAATACTACCATATGGTGCCCAAATAATATCAACATACGGTGCTCAAATACCATCATACAGTGCTCAAATAATACTCCTATACAGCACCCAAATAATACCTACATACAGTGCTAAAATAATACCTACATACAGTGCTCATATAATACCAACATAGAGTGCTCAAATAATACCAACATATAGTGCTCAAATAATACCCCAAATACAGTGCTCAAATAATTCCATCATACAGTGCTCAAATAATACTCCTATACAGCGCCCAAATAATACCAACATACAGTGCTCAAATAATACCACCATACGGTGCCCAAATAATATCAACATACGGTGCTCAAATACCATCATACAGTGCTCAAATAATACTCCTATACAGCGCCCAAATAATACCTACATACAGTGCTCAAATAATAACCCATACAGTGCTCAAATAATACCCCATATAGTGCTCAAATACTACCCCCATACAGTGCTCAAATAATACCCCATACAGTGCTCAAATACTACCCCAATTCAGTGCTCAAATACCATCATACAATGCTCAAATAATACCCCCATACAGTGCCCAAATAATAGCTCCATGCATAGAGTAATGTAATAACAATGATACACAATGTCTAAAACAAACTCCCATACAAATAATATTAAATTGATTGGTAGGCACAAGCCTCGGGTATCGTATGTTTAAGACCATGTGTGGCGCCCCCTTCAGCAGGGGTAACTGATGCGCCAACCCCTATGGTCAGCCCTGCCGAGAATGCTCTATTCTGTAATCTACTGCATTCATTTTTGTGAACTAACAAGTGGTTCCAAACCCAAGAATAAAAAGCTACGAAAGTCTGAGAATTACTATTTGGCAAAGGGTGAAGAATTGGGAGGGGGTAGTGCCACACAAAACTTTGGACTTCAAACATATAGTGGCAGTAAAATCAATAACAATACTTTGCAAATCATTTTATTGTTTCTGAATGGGGAAAACTTTTTCGACCCAATTCGGTGGATGCGCAATAGTTCACGCTCCTCTGGACAGGACAGAAATGAGTTGGCCGGCAAAGCTGAAATGTTCCAAGGATAAAGTATAACGCTGACACATTAAAAAAGTCAAATGGGTAATGGGGGAACGTATTACTAGAGGAAAGGACTCAACATGAGGGAATGGATTGCTGGAGAACTCTACGAACCTGATCCCAATGTTGACATGCAATAGATTCTTTTACATCTCTCCGAGCCTGGTATTAACGGGACTATTCTTCATCCCTCCACCCATAAATACCTTTATTAACTTCTTGGGCCGTCTGCTTTCTTATGAGCTCAAAGTGACTTCAGTACTGATTGCAGACTGCACTTCATCCTCACAAAGCGAAATCAATACTTCATTGACGCGAGGAATCCACAGTACGTTGCATTCTTTTCGCCGTTGTGCAATTTTCCCCAGCTAAGACCATACCAAGAGTGGAATCATTGAACGTATTCTGAAAACTACACTTGATAGTATTATACTGATGCAGCAGAGCTGATTTTGTCAATGCAGCAGGGCTGAGTTTGTCACTTGGCACTGGGAGCGATGCCATTATCCTGCGTTACCTGTGGTTTACTACTGCATTATCTTAAAGGAAATGTATCACTATATTTATTTGTACAAATTTAAAGTGTATCCTGCAGCATAGTCTTTTATTCTAATTTCTTTTTTTTTTTCTGATTGTAAATTTTACTTTATTCCATTTGCTTTACATGATTATTATTGGGGTAGTCGTCTTGCCTGAGTTGCTGAGATTTGCATTACAGCAGGTACTTGGACATCTGAGAAAAAAACCTTACTGATTGACTTATATAGGAGAGTGTAGTGGGCATGCTCTGTGTTATGTGCAGAGGTCACTGTGCAGGGAGGGGAGGAGGGGAGCTGTCGCCATCACCTATTGCCAATAGGGTGACCCTTTGCTTTCTGCCTTCAGCTTTTTAATACAGGCGTTAGCTTTCATTGTAATCCTGCCCCCAGTGTACACAGCACAAGCTGAAAAAAAAATTAAAGACATTTTCAACCTATTGTGAGGGCTCAGTGGATAATGTAAAAACTGGGATATTCCCAGATTTATAATTTTTTAAACATAGATAGGGATGTGGTAAATAAAATCAAAACACGTTTAAATTTTTTTGAAAAACATAAATAAATAATAAATTCATTAAATATCTAATAAATGATAACAAATAAAATTAGAATCTAAATAAATAAATATAGACATAAATAAATAGAATTTAAATACAATTATAATAAATAAAACCTTTGATT
Organism: Rhinoderma darwinii; assembly: GCF_050947455.1. Taxonomy (NCBI): domain Eukaryota; kingdom Metazoa; phylum Chordata; class Amphibia; order Anura; family Rhinodermatidae; genus Rhinoderma; species Rhinoderma darwinii. Next base: position 18,519,522 of record NC_134693.1, on the reverse strand, counting down.
ATGGCCTCGTGCACACGGCCGGGTTGATTATGCTCCATAATTTCCGGCACATTTCAACGGCACAGACACCGATCCGTAGCGATACAGAAAGGTGTGCACGGCCAATAAAACCGGGCGGGTCCGTAATTGCTGACCGTATTACGGACCGCAATTACGGAGATTTTTTACGGTCGTGTGCATGGGGCCTTAAGCTGTATAAATAGTTCAGTGCCTGAATGCAGATATTTTACCATTGCAACTTTACCTTTTCTACTATAAGAACGGGGGAAAAAATGCACACAGAACGCGGTTCAGTTCTTCGGGTCAACTTATTGAAACTTATGAAATTCTCCAGACTGTTATTTTTGTTACTCGACTGTTTTAATGCAATAGATCTGGAAAATATGAATAAACAGTCGGTTTTAATGGTTTTGACTGCACAGCTCAAGTCATTGTAATTCTCTATGACTCACTGTATAGAGAACTTCCTGTCAGAGGAAGCCCCCAAATTATTGACATTCCTTTACAGAAATCTAAAAATATTCTGGTTTAATTTTACAGTGGCTATTTCTAGTAATTATTAGAATCCCATTGAATATTTATATAAATTGGATATATTGTAGGTGACAATATTTTGAGAATATTTACTGTGGGGACGCTATCACACCATGTTTTTTTTTATACACTTTTTTGAAGAAAAATGTTTTTCAAAAACATACATTGTGGCAAATGTACCTATCTCTGAAAGGCGTTGTAAGGGAAAGGCTGGGTTCACACTACCTATTTTCAGACATAAACAAGGCGTATTATGCCTCGTTTTACGTCTGAAAATAGGGCTACAATACGTCGGCAAACATCTGCCCATTCATCTGAATGGGTTTGCCGACGTACTGTGCAGACGACCTGTCATTTACGCGTCGTCGTTTGACAGCTGTCAAACGACGACGCGTAAAAATACAGCCTCGTCAAAAGAAGTGCAGGACACTTACATACATTATATGCGGGACACTTATATACATTATATGCAGGACACTTATATACATTATATGTAGGACACTTATATACATTATATGCAGGACACTTATATACATTATATGCGGGACACTTATATACATTATATGCGGGACACTTGTATACATTATATGCGGGACACTTATATACATTATATGCAGGACACTTATATACATTATATGCAGGACACTTATATACATTATATGCGGGACACTTCTATACATTATATGCAGGACACTTATATACATTATATGCAGGACACTTACATACATTATATGCGGGACACTTATATACATTATATGCAGGACACTTATATACATTATATGCAGGACACTTATATACATTATATGCGGGACACTTATATACATTATATGCAGGACACTTATATACATTATATGCAGGACACTTATATACATTATATGCAGGACACTTATATACATTATATGCAGGACACTTATATACATTATATGCGGGACACTTATATACATTATATGCAGGACACTTATATACATTATATGCGGGACACTTATATACATTATATGCAGGACACTTATATACATTATATGCAGGACACTTATATACATTATATGCGGACACTTATATACATTATATGCAGGACACTTATATAAATTATATGCAGGGTACTTATATACATTATATGCAGGACACTTATATACATTATATGCGGGACACTTATATACATTATATGCAAGACACTTATATACATTATATGCGGGACACTTATATACATTATATGCAAGACACTTATATACATTATATGCGGGACACTTATATACATTATATGCAGGACACTTATATACATTATATGCAGGACACTTATATACATTATATGCAGGACACTTATATACATTATATGCGGGACACTTATATACATTATATGCAGGACACTTATATACATTATATGCAGGACACTTATATACATTATATGCGGGACACTTATATACATTATATGCAGGACACTTATATACATTATATGCAGGACACTTATATACATTATATGCAGGACACTTATATATATTATATGCAGGACACTTATATACATTATATGCAGGACACTTATATACATTATATGCAGGACACTTATATACATTATATGCAGGACACTTATATACATTATATGCAGGACACTTATATACATTATATGCAGGACACTTATATACATTATATGCAGGACACTTATATACATTATATGTAGGACACTTATATACATTATATGCAGGACACTTATATACATTATATGCAGGACACTTATATACATTATATGCAGGACACTTATATACATTATATGCAGGACACTTATATACATTATATGCAGGACACTTATATACATTATATGCGGGACACTTATATACATTATATGCAGGACACTTATATACATTATATGCGGGACACTTATATACATTATATGCTGGGCACTTATATACATTATATGCAGGACACTTATATACATTATATGCAGGACACTTATATACATTATATGCAGGACACTTATATACATTATATGCGGGACACTTATATACATTATATGCAGGACACTTATATACATTATATGCGGGACACTTATATACATTGTATGCGGGACACTTATATACATTGTATGCGGGACACTTATATACATTATATGCGGGACACTTATATACATTATATGCGGGACACTTATATACATTATATGCGGGACACTTATATACATTATATGCAGGACACTTATATACATTATATGCAGGACACTTATATACATTATATGCAGGATACTTATATACATTATATGCAGGACACTTATATACATTATATGCAGGACACTTATATACATTATATGCAGGACACTTATATACATTATATGCAGGACACTTATATACATTATATGCAGGACACTTATATACATTATATGCAGGACACTTATATACATTATATGCCGGACACTTATATACATTATATGCGGGACACTTACATACATTATATGCAGGACACTTATATACATTATATGCAGGACACTTCTATACATTATATGCAGGACACTTATATACATTATATGCGGGACACTTATATACATTATATGCAGGACACTTATATACATTATATGCAGGACACTTATATACATTATATGCGGGACACTTACATACATTATATGCAGGACACTTATATACATTATATGCAGGACACTTATATACATTATATGCAGGACACTTATATACATTATATGCGGGACACTTATATACATTATATGCAGGACACTTATATACATTATATGCGGGACACTTATATACATTATATGCGGGACACTTATATACATTATATGCGGGACACTTATATACATTATATGCAGGACACTTCTATACATTATATGCAGGACACTTATATACATTATATGCAGGACACTTATATACATTATATGCAGGACACTTCTTTCAGACGTAATTTGAGCCGTTCTTCATTGAACTCAATAAAGAGCAGCTCAAAATTTACGGCTGTCAGAGAAGCCTCGCAAAATGCGAGGAGGAGCAATTACGTCTGAAACGAGGCAGCTGTTTTCTCCTGAAAACAGTCTGTCTTTTCAGACGTAAAAGCCTGCTACCGTGTGCACATACCCTTACAGTATGGTTTCTACATCGTATCAGCAACAGGTCACAATTTTTTTTTACCCACACCCAGAAATGAGTGACCAATGGTCGTTCTTCAGGTCTAGTAGTAGTATGCCAATGCAATGCTTCAAATCTTGAGGGCGAAAAGGTCCAAGAGTTTTCACACCTCTGGGAAGAAGTCCTTTTGTTTTTGCTAAGGACCTCATGTCCCTGTCTCTGATACCATTTTGAGCTTGCTACTTGCCCCCACTCTACCAACCAAACTGTAAGTTATTAAATGAAATTTTCATACACCATATAAGAAAAATCTGGGTTAATAGAGGGGATCCTCTGTTCAGGATTCTCACCTCTTGGCCAGAGTGAAGAGCAGTTACAACGAGTGTCTCTCGTTTTGGAGGACCTGCCCTGCATTACATGGATATCCCGTTGATATGAATGAACACTGTGTAATGCTTCATTTCCCCTGTGGTGGCGCTGCAGGGAAATAGAATACTTATTGCCAGGTTTCCGCACAAATTACAGATGATCGCTGGGGATCCAGAAGGGGGACACTTTGGACAATCCCAACTTGTTAGAAGAGTCCCTTGACTATAAGGAGATCACAAATATAATGAAATGCCTGTGGAGTGTTTTTTACATTTTTTACCTATCGACTTTCCACTGTATTTAGCTTCACATCCACTTTTTCTCCAGACATATTGTCATGATGTATTATGGCAGCTTTATAAAACCTCAACCATTTTTGCTCTCATTATTAAACCTATCTATCTCCATACTTTACGTGAGTGTCTATTTGTTTGCGATTTATCCTCCGGCTCAGTCTACAATTATCCACCAATAACCGTATGTGACAACTCATAAGAAAAACTTCCTACTTTGTCTAAGTTATGGATTTTCCTATTCTAATTACAAACATTAGTAAGTAGAGACATCTTTTCAGGGGGTTTATGAGAAATGAATATTAGTGTCAGCAGCTGAATTCAGAGATATCTAAAAATGTTTCAGTCTCCTCCTTATCCTCTTGAAACAGAATATTGTGATGTGGGAAACATTTAATTGTTTTGTTTTTTTCTAATCTACACCTCATTGACAGGGGGAGAAAGACTAAATTTTCTTGCGGACGATGTTTCTTTTTTTTATATCTTATAAAATTGCAATTCTGGGTCTTTGCCACCGGCCATTGACTAACAAGGGGGAGTAGAGGGATTAACAATCTGTAAATATGTCATTAAACTCCGATTTGTCATGGTATTTGCAGATATAGATGAATGCAGCGAAAACAAGTGTGGCGACCATGCTCAGTGTGAAAATACCCCCGGGGGGTACAATTGCTCATGTCTGAAAGGTTATCACTCGTCCTCAGGAAGTTTGCACTTTAAAGCAAATGATGGGACTTACTGTCAAGGTGAGTGCTGGAAATAATATTCCATCTTTTTATGTCATTTAATTACTACATCAACTTTACAAAAGGAAGGATTTTCCTGCAGGTTACATTCCAGATAATTACACTTAGAAAGTATAATAGGTAACAAAAAGGTATTATTGCACTTTCCGAAATAGTTTTAATTGTGTAGATAGAAAAAAAAGTAGAGGAAACATAGACTTGAAGTTGGACTGAAATGAAATATTTTTGATATTTTGTAGGAAACTATTGTGGTACTGGCCAAGTTCTACTCTTTTTTAGCCTAATGCGGATCATAGATGTCATGTAAGGCCCTGTTCACATCAGCGCTGCTTTCCATTGAGGGGTTCCATCAGAGCTTTCCGTTGTGGGAACCCCTCAACAGAAAGGCAAACGGAAACCTTAGCTTCCATTTGCATCACCGTTGATCTCAATGGCGACGGAAATTTTGCTTATGGTTTCCGTTTGTTACCGTTGTCACAGCGTTCCGTTGTTTTGATGGAATCAATAGCGCAGACGACTCAACCACCTGCAGTCGCTATTAGTTGGGTTGTCCCGCACATTTTAGGACGATCAACTATCTAATCTCTGGTTGTCACGGCAGAACCGTGTGCTGGGAGCATGTGTGGAGGCATGTATCACGGAGCCATAGGCACTTTGCGTGCTGCCATATGGCGCTTCTAGATGGTGTCGAATTATGGAGATATTCTAACCTTAAAGCAATGCTCTATAATACGGCATAAGATGGAACATGACACTTTCTCATATGAACTCTGTATTCTTCTATATGAAATGTTAAGTATTATATGGAACTTGGGCGGGGGTTCAATAGGACATATAGGAAAATATTAGGAATACTAATGTTACTGTCATATTATTCAAATGCCAAAAAGATCACCACCAATTCTAGTAAATCTATTATTATTATTATTATTATTATTATTATTTTTAGTAGTAGCAGTAGTAGTAGTAGTAGTAGTAGTAGTAGTAGTAGTAGTAGTAGCAGTAGTAGTAGTAGTAGTAGTAGTAGTAGTAGTAGTAGTAGTAGTAGTAGTAGCAGTAGTAGTGGTAGTAGTGGTAGTAGTGGTAGTAGTGGTAGTAGTAGTAGTAGTAGTAGTAGTAGTAGTAGTAGTAGTAGTAGTAGTGGTAGTAGTGGTAGTAGTAGTAGTAGTAGTAGTAGTAGTAGCAGTAGTAGCAGTAGTAGTAGTAGTAGTAGTAGTAGTAGTAGTAGTAGCAGTAGTAGTAGTAGTAGTAGTGGTAGTAGTAGTAGTAGTAGTAGTAGTAGTAGTAGCAGTAGTAGCAGTAGTAGTAGTAGTAGTAGTAGTAGTAGTAGTAGTAGTAGTAGTAGTAGTAGTAGTAGTGGTAGTAGTAGTAGTAGTAGTAGTAGTAGTAGTAGTAGTAGTGGTAGTAGTGGTAGTAGTAGTAGTAGTAGTAGTAGTAGTAGTAGTAGTAGCAGTAGTAGTAGTAGTAGTAGTAGTAGTAGTAGTAGTAGTAGTAGTAGTGGTAGTAGTGGTAGTAGTGGTAGTAGTAGTAGTAGTAGTAGTAGTAGTAGTAGTAGTAGTAGTAGTAGGAGTAGTAGTAGTAGTAGTAGCAGTAGTAGTAGTAGTAGTAGTAGTAGTAGCAGTAGTAGTAGTAGTAGTAGTAGTAGTAGTAGTAGTAGTAGTAGCAGTAGTAGTAGTAGTAGTAGTAGTAGTAGTAGTAGTAGTAGTAGTAGCTGTAGTAATATCAATAATTGAATGCCTCTGCAATAAGAGCTAAGTAAGCTGTTATGTCTTATAGACATATTCTAAGAATTCAAAAAAATAATAATTAAGCAGTGGCCATAAAATTGACCTAACCTCTGTATATCTGTCATTTGCACCTTGTTTTACTTTTTCTTGGTAGGCCATGTTAAGAATATAAGATATAGAGCTCTGTTATGTACATAACTAGATTAGTTCCACCGATCCAGTGAAAAACACACATAGATTATAAAGTCATTTCAATTAATCTAAGTATACAAACGTAGATTTCCACATAAAAAAAAAAAAGGCTTGCTATACCATATCTCACCATTTGGTGTGCTGTTAAGATGACATATGTGCCTGTGCATCAGCAACCATGAAGCATATTTATTTGGCACAAGTAATACATTGCTCTATAGCGCCACCTAGTGGCAACAATTTTGAGAAACTTTACATTTTCCATACTGCAAAGCAGAACTAGCAGAATGTTAATGTGTCAGAAAGCAGAAAAGAAATGAGGTCACTTTGTGTTGAATAATTGAATACTACTGCAATCTAGACACAATTACAGAATTCAGTATTTTATAGTTTATTTCTTAATATAATTTTTTTTTCTTTATAGAAAATGTAAGGATTAAGTGTCATCTGGATGATCAGTGCATTTCCAAAACCATTAATCAAACAGTCAGCAGGGTAAGTATGGCTAAGAATATTGTCTAGTGCTTCAGTTTGCTCTTGGTGAATCAGTACTAAAGAAAAAGTTAATGTCCAAGCTATTGAGCTAAAAATGGAATACACCTTCTTATCTCTATATGATGACATCCTCTATGTACCAGATCTATGTATACTAATAATGAGGTATACAAACAGGGTATAAATACTTGATGTGGCTGTCTGTATTACAAATCACATCTTCAAATACCATATTAAGGCTATTAGTTTCTAAATGAGGGAGGTCCTTGATTCTCTATGCCTCATCTTTTAGCCAGAGCAGAAAACGGATATAAAGAGAGTCGTCTCTTGCATTGGAGGACTCAACACATCTGTGCATTACACCGACAGGCCATTGATTTCAATAGACAGTTGTAATGCTTTATTTCTCCTGTGGTGGAACTGCAGGGGAATTGAACATTTGTTGCTTAACTCCCCCTGCAGATTACATCTGATCACTGGGGTCCCAGCAGGGTCACACCCTGTAATCAGTTTATACAGAAAACCTTTTAACAAATAGCGTGTATCAAAAGAGAAGAACTCCAGTTAAGCATAAATTTACTGCAGTAATGCATATGTTCTGTTTAATAAGTATTACATACCTCCACATATTGTACGCTTAATTCTCTTCTTAGCCCTCTTGCACACGACCGAGTGTAACTTGGGCCATTTTTCACGGCATCTGAGTGGCACCCAATAGTTTTCACAGACCCATTCCATTCAGTGAGTGAATCGGGTCCGTGAAAATGGACCCGACTCTCTGATCCGTGGAAAAATAGAACATGTCCTATCTTTCCATGGATCATGGACTCGGGCGGCACACAAGGTTGCGTGCAAGTGCCCTTAGAGTTTCCCATAGTGTTTACTGAAGGGCCTAACAACTATGATTCATGTGAGGCCTGCATTTCAGTACCTCATGCCTTGTATGCGTAATGAAGTGGTCACAGGAACTTATATCTGCTATACAGTAAACTGCCTCTCCATGTTATACGGCCATGGTTTAGGTTCCTCTCACAGAGGCAGCAGAAAGCGTGAAATTACGGCATGAACATGCAAGACAAGGGGGAAAAGAGCAGGAACAGGAATGATCCTAAGTTATATGCTATCTGTGTACTGAAAGGGGGGCTCGATGGAGACATTGGGGCAGATTTATTAATACTGTCTAAAATATAATCAATAAATAAAGACTTTTTTAGTAGTTTTTTTTTCTAAATACATACATTTTTTGTCCTACATGTACACATGTATACATGTATATTGTATTGTTAGATATGTCTAAACAGGCATCTTCATAGGACAGCTCAAGTGGCCTCACTTAGGACCCGGGTTTCCCCTAGAAGGCCCTATTGAGACAACAGGGAAACTTGGCCGTGTGACGGACGTTTTTTTAATGGCCGTCACACGGCTGCATTGAAATCAAACCATATCTATGGGGCTATTCACATGGCTGTTGTATTTTTACGGACCATGTGAACGGCCCTGGAAAAAATAGGACATGTCCTATTTTTGCCCTTTTTCATGGGTCCCTCAATAGACTCAAGTTATGAGGGATCCGTGAAAACGGGTCCCGAATGGGTGCAAATCGGCCGTGAAAAACTGCAGTTTTTCATGGACATTTTGAATTTGACACCCGCTCGTCTGAATAAAGCCTTAAACTGACAGCTCTACCGATTAAGCATGACGGTGGGTTGACAAAGGGACCCTCCTTCCCTTTTTGGTGCCACTATTGATCGAATGGAGTTAAACAATCGGGATTGGAGATTTCCCTGATCCTGGCCATTGCCCTGAGGTGGCAGCTGTCAATCAAAGCCTCCGGTCTGCAACGGAACTTGTTGCTGAATTTTTTTTGCTTCCAAAACTTTAATGAATGTGTTATTACATTACCCAGGTTGTATGAACAGTAATGCAGCAACACTAATTGCAAGAATTGCTACATTTATACATCTACAAAATACCAAGACATTTCAGAATGGCAGTGAACCCGCTCCCTCTCATCTCTCCATCTCTAATTTAGGTCAACAATATAAAAGAGCCAATAGCTATTCTAAAAGAAATTCAGAAAAGTACGGCCAGAGAGCTCCTGCCCGTGGATGTGATTTCCTACATTGAAGTGCTCGCTGCTTCTTCTCCACTGCTAAGCACTTTAAATAAGACAGCACCAAACAAAGAGGCTCTCACTAATACCACCATTACAGTAAGTGATTCAGGCTTGCATTTCTGTTTAAAGAGTGAATAGTAAATGGCAATGTGAGCTGTAATAAGGCCATTCTTTATTCCGATTGACAGACTTTTGTTAACACCGTGAACAACTTTGTTGAAAAGGATAAAATTGCAGTTTGGAAGAAGTTAACAGATGAGAGCAGAAGAAAAAGTATAACAAAACTTCTACACACAACCGAGCAGCTGGCGCTAGATATGTCACTGAACTTCCAGAAAACGACCCAGCTTGATGTTGATGCCAGTGATATGGGTGAGAGAAGAATTCTTCTAAGTTTTATCTATCTATCTCATATCTATCTATCTATCTATCTATCTATCTATCTATCTATCTATCTATCTATCTATCTATCTATCTATCTATCTATCTATCTATCTATCTATCTATCTATCATCTATCTATCTATCTATCTATCTATCTATCTATCTATCTATCTATCTATCTATCTATCTATCTATCTATCTATCTATCTATCTATCTATCTATCTCTCATATCTATCTATCTATCTATCTATCTATCTATCTATCTATCTATCTATCTATCTATCTATCTATCTATCTATCTATCTATCTCATATCTATCTATATATCTATCTATCTATCTATCTATCTATCTATCTATCTATCTATCTATCTATCTATCTATCTATCTATCTATCTATCTATCTATCTATCTATCTATCTATCTATCTATCTCTCATATCTATCTATCTATCTATCTATCTATCTATCTATCTATCTATCTATCTATCTATCTATCTATCTATCTATCTATCTATCTATCTATCTATCTATCTATCTATCTATCTATCTCATATCTATCTATCTATCTATCTATCTATCTATCTATCTATCTATCTATCTATCTATCTATCTATCTATCTATCTATCTATCTATCTATCTATCTATCTATCTATCTATCTCTCATATCTATCTATCTATCTATCTATCTATCTATCTATCTATCTATCTATCTATCTATCTATCTATCTATCTCATATCTATCTATCTATCTATCTATCTATCTATCTATCTATCTATCTATCTATCTATCTATCTATCTATCTATCTATCTATCTATCTATCTATCTATCTATCTCTCATATCTATCTATCTATCTATCTATCTATCTATCTATCTATCTATCTATCTATCTATCTATCTATCTATCTATCTATCTATCTATCTATCTATCTATCTATCTATCTATCTATCTATCTATCTATCTATCTATCTATCTCATATCTATCTATCTATCTATCTATCTATCTATCTATCTATCTATCTATCTATCTATCTATCTATCTATCTATCTCATATCTATCTATCTATCTATCTCATATCTATCTATCTATCTATCTATCTATCTATCTATCTATCTATCTATCTATCTATCTATCTATCTATCTCATATCTATCTATCTATCTATCTATCTATCTATCTATCTATCTATCTATCTATCTATCTATCTATCTCATATCTATCTATCTATGCATTTCACACTCTCTCTCTCTCTTTATATATATATATATATATATATATATATATATATATATATATATATATATATATATAAAAATCTATCTATCATCTATGTATCTATCTAGTACACAAGAAAATGGATACAGCACACTGAGAACACCAATGGCACCTAAATACTAAAAATAAATATGCATTATTGCTGAATCTACTTACAATAAGGGGGTTCTTAGTGCACATTTTGGTCAAATTGTGTGAGCCCACCTGCCACGACAAGACAACCTCAATAAAGTGGGTCCCTACACTGCTCATACACCCATACACTGCATGTAAAAACCTGGGTCCCTACACTGCTCATACACCCAGACACTGCATGTAAAAACTTGGGTCCCTACACTGCTCATACACCCAGACACTGCATGTAAAAACCTGGGTCCCTACACTGCTCATACACCCAGACACTGCATGTAAAAACCACACTTAAACTTCCATGGGGCATAAAAAATCCAAACCTTAACAACTAATCGATGCAACACACTGACCAGTGTTGGAAAAAGGCCTTAACACTGTTTATACCTGATGAACGAAGCTTTGGTCTATAGTCAATTGCCACCTAAGGGAGTAATGGAAGTAAATAAATAAATAAATAAATATAAATATATATATACAGACCCGCTGTTAATAGTTGCCACATATACTGAGATCAGGGTTGATTGTGGATGCTTATTTTCCCTGTTCCACCAATGAAACGGAGGCTAAGGGCTTCTTCTCCAGCTAACAATAGAGGGTTCTGAATGGAGGATCCCTGAAAATTCCCTAACAGTACAAAAGGAGAGGGGTGGTGTAAGCCAGGTTACTACTTTATGGGGCTAACATCACATTCGATCTGACCATTCGATTTTCGACAAAGCAAGCATACTAACTAGGAGGCTTTCTCTGTGGTCTCCTAGAGTTTCTCTTCGAAGTCTTAACTTTCTGCCATCACTTGTAATAGTTTCATTATCCAGTACTGGGGTCATATTAAGGCTTTATGTGCCGAAAATAGAAAACGACAGAAATCCTTTGCTTTACTACGGCCTGATTCAGGGAATTATCAAGTGATTATAGAAATACACTCGAGAGGATTTTTAATGTGAGGAATCCAAGACGGCAGATTTTTCCAAAAGACTAAAATTTTATATTGCCTAGTAATTTGTAAAAACAATAAGTTTATATTTCGGCTCAGCAGGTAATATCGAAAATGTGTCTAACATGGGAAAAGTTTATTCCTTTGTATTTGTTCGACTATATCACCATAACTACAGATTGGTTCATAATCTCTGCTTATGGGAGAGCAGAGGTTTCTAAAGGGTTATCGATAGGTAAGGAGTATAGCCGACTGTTACCGTACAGGGTTACCATGGTAACGTACAAAAACAAGGTGGACTCTGCAAGGGCTTAAACTGCACTCAGTGCCTCAACTCTCGCTGCAATTTACTGCAATCAATGTTCCTCTTACTTTAATTCAGTACCTGGGCTAGTGGAGAGATCCCACGTAATATGAAATAAATGGACAGCATCAAGTCAGATATAGAAATATAGAAAACAGGACTAAAAGTCCATCATAAAATAAAGAAAACAGGTACAAGGCGTAATTACATTTTTAATTCTCAAAACCTGATAGACAAATACTCGGTTCAAGGGGTTTTCCGGGACTAAAACATTGATGGGTCATCAATGTTTTTCTCTGTCTTCGGTATTCAGCATGAATCCAATTTTTCTGTTCCATTTCTGCTTATCTGGGACCGCTCGCAATTACCCGGTAGTTACACAAAGAGTGTATCATTTTCTGGAGGACTCAGCAATTTGTGCATTAAATATAATGTACATCCCTTTATTTTAATAGGCAAAGTGTAATACTTTATCTCCCCTGTGGTAGTGCTGCAGGTGAATTAAACACTTGGTGCCAGGTTACTCCACAGATCACACCTGATCACTTGGGTCGTAGCAGCAGGACACCCGGTAATCAGCTTATTGTCAGTGGACCATTTTATCCTAAATTCATTATAAAATGCAGACATACCCTATGAAGAAATCCATTGGTCACAAGACAAATTTCTCTCTCATACCCCCATTTTTTAGATCCATTTTAGACCCATTCCTCTCTCCATCTTTGATACTGGTGGTCATCATGGATATGGTGTGTCGTTAATACACAACACCAATTCATCTGCTGTTTGCCTGGTGACAATGAATGTCATCTTAGATCAAAGTCTCTTCAAGGTCGTCACTTAGGATCAATCTAGATAATCCAATCAAATGGAGTACATACAAATGATTCACTAAATGAGTCTGAAGGTCTCAGTACTCTGGCAGATGACAGTGCCTGGCACCATAGCAATGAGGTTCTCCGCTATTATCACTCACCCATTGCTAGAGTGCAGAAGGGTATAGCGGTCTACTCTAAGACCTCATGCACACAAGCATATTACGCCAACCTTACAAGTTGTATGGAGCTGTAATATTGCACTTTACCTACTGCACCTTTGTATTCTCAGAATTTATAGGGAGGCGTACTACATCGGATGCTTTATTATGGAGCCAAACCTACGAAATATGGTGCTGTATAGACTATGGAGCACCATGTGGCGGCACATGTAGTGCCCATGGCTCCATAGTGGTCTCCGTGTGCCTCCATAGATCCTCATGGCTCTGCTGTGCACGAGGCCCTAGAGTGACATAATTTTAATTGGAAATAAAGTATGCCTTTAACAATATGCTTCATAAATTCATTTATATTACCTTTGAAATAATTTTATGATTGTTTTCTCTATACAATAATCCAAAGAGCTATTTTTTAGCGTATGTTGTTTCTACGGAATGTTCTTTGTCTTGGGAACATTTACTGCTTGAAGACTGTTCTTTCTTGTACCTATTTTGAGAGCTGTATATATTTACTATAATTATTTCCGTCAAAAGCCGCACGTCGCAGTAACGCATATTTCCTCTTCTGTCTTTTGCAGCTCTCAAATTGTTTACCTTTGACTCTAACCACATGAAACATATTCACCCGCATGCTCTTATGGAAGGAGATTACATAAAGATTTCTCCAAAGAAAAAAGAAGCTTCGCCATCCAATGGTAAGGAGCACCTTAGTCTTTTTGTGTGGGATGGGAAAGGTTAGAACAATTTGCGGGAGGTTTTTAGTGGGTTAAACAAATCTTCTGAAAGTTTCAGATATTCCATTTGCAATGAAAAGGCTAATGATCTAAATATTTGTATGCAAATTGAGCAAAGCACAGAAATAACGGGCACATTAACGGGCCGTAATTAAAGGGGAACCATCATTAATACATATAATTGTTTATTATGCTATTTTGTACTTTATATTTAAATGTAATTAAACTTTACGTTTCTTCATTAGAAATAAAATGAGCATAGTTTGATAGCAGTCCCTGCTCTTTATTATATCGGCCGTAACTTCTTATAGGCTGTAGATTAATAACTAGAATACCATGTACACTATAAGATTTTATATCTTACCATTATCATGACTGCATGGAAATTCAGGAACTCAGCTGCTGGAAATATACCATATAGTTCGTCTAGAATGGATTTTTCAATGGGTTTGAATACTTTCCTGGTCAAGAATAGGGTCAAAGTGGCCCACCAGAGTGACATTGGATCCTCCAAGGGCTCAGGCTCTGACACACCAATATAGAGGTGTTGCTAGTCAGGGGCTGTTGGGGCATATGCCCCAAGTGCTGGATGCTAAGGCGAAAGCCAACGTGTCACTGTATTGGCCAAGGTATTTAGATACAAGGCTAGGGCAGAGAACTAAATCTAGAACTGAAGTAAAAGCCTAGCTACCGTACTGCAATAATGGTCCGAAAAGGTCTAGCAGAAGACATCAGGTACAGAACATTTTGCAGGGTGTCTGTTATAGGGGCAGTTTTATGAAGTGGGTGGGTATAGAACACCCTGTTGCTGAGAGGATTATGGAAATTATGACAGCAGCGGGGGATGAGGATGTTGATATTGTGGGAATCAGTGACCAGTCTAATAATGTAACTATGTTGTTGAGCATAGAACTGCATAGGTAAGGGACAAGATCATAGAGTGGACATTGACGGGAAAACTCTGTGGCCATGCAGCTGATGAGAATGCAGTAGGAGGGGAGTGTGATGATCTTGTGTGAGAAAGTGATCTATTTACATATTATTATATTGATGAGGATAGGGCCGGTTCAATATTAGAGTCCCAATGTTGGAATGTTAAAAAATAATAATAGCAGTATTGTTTCTAGTGAATTCTGACCATCTGACTAGAATTACAGCATTTTGTTTTGGTGGATCAACAATAATCCAGATTCCAGGTGGTAAATCTATGTAGCAAAGTCTCAAACAAGTTGATTTTAAAGCGTACATCCAGTTACAACTATTTTAATATACGATGACACTAACATAAGCCACTTCATTAGAGAACTGTGCCTCTATATGATGCTCGCGGACACCCCTGCTGTATGGATGAATTAACGGACGCGGTTGAGTGGGCGGGGCCTGTCTCCTGTGCACTTAAATCCACTGCTGCTCAGATCCTAGCAGAGACCGATTCTTGCGCTGTGTATGGAAGCCAATAAGACCAAGCTTGGTTCAATGCAAACACAGCAGGGGGTCCGGCACGGATTATTACTAAAGGGAGGCACGGTCCTCTAAGAAAGTATATTGCAAAGAGGTTTATATGTAAAGAGATTTCACATATTACAATTTAGTTGTCACTGGAGGACTCTTTAATATAAATATTATTTTATAAGAAACAGATTTTTTTTCAGAACCTATTAAAAAAAACTTTTCCGTAGCATCTAATCATGTTTTGGGCAAAAATTTTATGTCATAATAAGGGCGGGTTCACACATAGCGGAATTTCACTTAAATTCCGCTGCGGACACTCCGCAGCGTTAATCCGCAGCGGAGCCGTTTCTCCATTGACTTTCACTTTAATTTAGCAGTGTTCGTTTACACGATGCGTACAATTCCGCTGCGGAGCATAGGCTGCGGAGCGGAATTTGGTGTCCGCAGCATGCTCTGTCTGTTGCGGAGCAGTGGCGGACTGGTTGCGGACTCATGGCGGAATTTCTCCATTGACTTCAATGGAGAGTCAAAATTCCGCAATGAAGTCCGCAGATCTTATGTGTGCTGCGGAGCGTATTGTTTTTACTACCATGACATTTCTTCATTCTGGCTGGACCTATGTATTTCTAGGTCTACAGCCAGACTGAGGAAGTCAATGGGGCTCCCGTAATGACGGGAGCGTTGCTAGGAGACGTCTGTAAATAGTCACTGTCCAGGGTGCTGAAAGAGTTACGCGATCGGCAGTAACTGTTTCTGCACCCGGGACAGTGACTACCGATCTCAATATACATGTATCTGTAAAAAAAAATATAAGTTCATACTTACCGAGAACTCCCTGCGTCTGTCTCCAGTCCGGCCTCCCAGGATGACGTTTCAGTGTAAGTGACGGCTGCAGCCAATCACAGGCCAAGCACAGGCTGCAGCGGTCACATGGACTGGAGCGTCATCCAGGGAGGTCGGGCCGGATGCCGAAAGAGGGACGCGTCACCAAGACAACGGGCGGTAAGTATGAAATTCTTTGACTTTCACTAGGGAAAGTGCTGTCCCTTCTCTCTATCCTGCACTGAATAGGGAGAAGAGAAGCACTTTTCCTGCAGTCCGCAGCGGCCAGTCCGCATCAATTTTCTGCACATTTTGTGCAGATCCGCTGCAGAATCTGCAACGCAGATTCTGTGCGGCATTGATGCGGACAGTTGCGGAGGAATTCCGCCATGTGTGGTCATGCCCTAAGACTCTCTGATCCCGTTCATACTCATTTAATCAGGTCCAGTGGATTGCTGATGTCATCTGAAGGACATCTAAATAATCTACAGTGAATATAAAAAGTCTACACACCCCTGTTAAAATATTAGTTTTTGTCATGTTACAAAATCAGTCCAAGATGAATCATTTCAGAACTTTTAATGTCACCAATAATCTGTACAATTATATTGAAAATCAAAAAATTTTTAGGGTGGAAAAATACAAATAAATAACAAAAATATTGTGGTTGCATAATTATACACACCCTTAAACCAATGCTTTGTTGAATTACCCTTTGAGTTTATGACAGCATTCAGTCTTTTTGGGTAGAAGTCTATCAGCATGGCACATCTTGACTTGGCAATTGCTGCCAACACTTCCTTGCAAAAGCGCTCCAAATCTGTCGGATTGCGAGGGCATCCCCTGTGTACAGCCCTCAGGTCATCCCACAGATATTCAATGGGATTCAGGTCTGGGCTCTGGCTGGGCCATTCCAAAACCTTGATCTTCTTCTGGTGAAGCCATTCTTTTGTTGATTTGGAGGTTTTGCTTTGGGTCGTTGTCGTGCTGAAAGATGAAATTCGTATTGAGCTTTTTAGGAAAGGCTGCAGGTTTTGGGCCAATAATGAATGGTATTTGGAACTGTTCATAATTCCCTTCACCTTGACTAAAGCCCCAGTTCCAGCTGCAGAAAAACAGCCCCAAAGCAGAATGCTGCCTCCACCATGCTCCATAATGCTGCCTCCACCATGCCCATAATGCTGCCTCCACTATGCTTCATAATGCTGCCTCCACCATGCTCCATAGTGCTGCCTCCACCATGCTCCAAAACGCTGCCTCCACCATGCTCCATAATGCTGCCTCCACCATGCTCCATAATGCTGCCACCACCATTCTCCATAATGCTGTCTCCACCATGCTCCATAACGCTGCCTCCACCATGCTCCATAATGCTGCCTCCACCATGCTCCATAATGCTGCCTCCACCATGCTCCATAATGCTGCCTCCACCATGCTCCATAACGCGGCCTCCACCATGCTCCATAACGCTGCCTCCACCATGCTCTATAATGCTGCCTCCACCATTCTTCACTGGGTATGGTGTTCTTTTGGTGATGTGCAGTGTTGGCTTTGCGCAAAAAAACAACTTTTGGAATTATGGTCAAAAAAGTTCAACCTTTGTCTCATGAGACCATAACACGTTTTCCCACATGCTTTTGGCAGACAATGTAGGTCTTTGCAAAACATAGCCGGGCTTGGATGTTTTTCTTTGTTAGAAAAGGCTTCCGTCTTCCCACCCTACCCCACTGCCAAGACATATGAAGAATACTGTAGATTGTTGTCACATGCACTACACAACCAGTACCTGACAAAGTCCTGCAGCTCCTTTAATGTTGCTGTAGGCCTCTTGGTAGCCTCCCGGATCAATTTTCATCTTATCTTTTCATCAAGTTTTGAGGGATGTCCAGTTCTTGGTAATGTCACTGTTGTGCCAAATGTAATCCACTTCTTGATGACCGTCTTCACTGTGTTCCATGGAATATCTAATGCCTTGGAAATTCTTTGTTACCCTTCTCTTGACTGATGCCTTTCAACAATCAGATCCTTTTGATGTGTTGTAAGATCTTTACGGACCATGGCTTTTGCTGTCGCATGCAACAAAGACAATGTCAGGAAAATCCGAATAGAACAACTGAACTTTATATGGGGTTACTCAGTATCACCTTAAATAATGGCAGCTGTGTACTGACTACTATCTAACATGAGTATAAATGTGATTGGCTTATTCCGAACACAACCACATCCCCAATTATAAGAGGGTGTTCACACTTATGCAACCAAATTATTGTAGTTTTTTATTTTTATTTCTACCCTATAAATTATTTCAGTTTGTTTTTCAATGGAATTGTACAGATTATGGGTCACATTAAAGATGGAAAAAGTTCTGAAATGATTCATCTTGTACTGACTTTGTAACATGACAAAAACCTGGCATTTTAACAGGGGTGTGTAGACTATTAATATCCACTGTATAGAACGTTTGTGTGTATTGAAATTTAATATATATTATTATTTCATAGACACACTGTATGTAAAGATTTATATATATATATATATATATATATATATATATATATATATATATATATATATATACACACACAGAAACCTGTGCATTGTTTTCCTTAGCAATTCAGACAGCAGGATCCTGGCTCTGAATACCAATGACAATCGAGGTGAATAACACTGCTAGCTCAGTCCTTAATAGCCGGAGCAAATGACTTTAAAGAACGATTTAATCAAAGAAATGTGCCACAGCTCATTAAAATAGTATTAGCTGAATAAATGAGCACAATGCAATGCTAGACCTGACAGCATTTGTCAAATCGCCCCCTCTAGTATTAATCTAGGTGCAATTAGGCAAACAACCATCTACCGTGTATTTAGGGGGAATATACATGTATTTACTGTTCGTGTGTTTGTGAAGGTAGACGAAAGAGCGAAATAAAAGTATCGGACAAAAATAATAATTATTTGGCGGTCCTAATGCTTGCAAATAGGATTTCTTTTTTCTGTATTTAAATAAATTGCAGAATTATATAATAATTCAACATTTAAAAAGTCCAATTCAATGGCCTAAGAAATAGCTGCATTGTTACGAGATGGTTTTGATTCTTAAGCCATGCGATCATATATGAGGAGACACTTGGCATTGTTTTTTGTGGTCATTCTGCTGAATGTAAAAATTGTGTAATAGAAAACTGAGGAGGGAAAAGTAGTGATGACTGAAAGTTTAGGGGGAGGCACAGCATGAGCAAATGAAGGTGAACATTTCACATAAAGAACAAATGACCAGATTTAAAGTAAATCTCCACTTTTAATACCATTCTTTTTTTCAGATCCAACACTTTGTTCTTGTCAGAGCTCAGTTTTTCTGAAACAGAACTCCAAATTCCCTGCACAGTTAGAGCTAAATGATGAAATCTGGCTTCCTACAGCCACCACTAGGGGGAGCTTACTGCATACTGTTTTTATCATTGAATTTAATGTATAAGTTGTATTCAGTAAGCTAATAAGCTCCCCCTAGTGTAGGCTACAGGCAGCCAAAAGAAGAGTAATATGGGGCATTACTGTACCTCCAGATGCCTCCGATTCAATTCTGTTTAAAACCAACAATAAATGGTGGCATGCTCCATCAAATGTCGTGTTACAAAACAATACTTCACATGGAGAATAATTCTGTACTACAGCACCATACAGAGCAACAATCAGCGACACACCGAGTACCCAATGCTCCTTGTACCACTTACAGCCTCCTGCAAATGGTTTTCCTGTGAGCATGAAGCTTAAAGGGGTTATCCAGTTTGAGCAAATTAATGTTATTCTTTTGTATAATTAAAAGTTATCCAATTTTCTAATATACGTTCTCTATTAATTTCTCACGGTTTTCAAGATCTCTGCTTGTTGTTATTCAGTAGGAACATTCATTGTTTGTTTCCAGTGGATAACATTCATGTGATGAATACACAGGTGCACGGTTTGTTACAGAATATGTATGAGACTTGTGTCTACTAATGATCCCAGCACCTGAGTGTCCGTCACATGACCATGGACAAAATTGTATCCACTGAAAATAAACAATAAAGGTTCCTACTGAATAACAAGTCAGAGATTTTGAAAACCATGAGGAATTGATACAGAAAGTATATGGAAAAATTTTATAACTTTTAACTATATCAAAAAATAATATTAATTTGCTAAAACTAAAATACCCCTTTAAGACAATAGTTATTGTCACTGTGACCCAAATACAAGTATTTTATGCATGCAACCTTTGGTATAGTGACAGATGATCCATGCAAAAAATTTAATCAAGAGATGGCTGCTAATTGTGCTCACTTGCTAATTATCAGCTATGTTCCCATAACTGAAAATGTATCTTTTTATTTTTATGTATATATAATGCACTACGTGCATTTTTTTCTACAGTGTGTGCTGTGTGTATGTATAGATGAAAGGTCGTTTTCAGGCAAAACATTTAAAAAAAAGCAATACTACAAAGGTGCACAAGTTTTTCATCTACAGACTGACACATTTCCATGTTCTCTTGTCTACACCAGGTACGGTGAGCATTGTATTTCTCCGGTATGACAACATTGGATCTCTCCTTACATCACCTGAAAACATGGCAGTAACAGACAATTATAGCACTTTAGAGGCAAGTGAGATTGTAAATTCACCAATTATTGCAGCAGCGATCAACTCTAATCCTCCAACACTTTACCAACTGGAAAAAATCATGTTTCTTCTAAAACATTTAGAGGTGGGTATCTTTCTGTATCATCTAAATGCTTTGTAATGCAATAAATAGAAGCAATAAATTATGGTAGGACTGATAAACTGTTATATTGTATGCTGGTAAAAGGGTTATAACCACAAAACATGTCCACTCAAAATAATCTGCCCCCCCCCAAAAAACAAAAATTATCTTTATAATTTCAATTTAACCCCCATTTTAAATTGTTTACTCACAACAGCTACCATGTTGTTGTTGTTGTTGCATCATGTTGAATCACATCCAATCAGCGACATGCTGCAGTATACTGTCTATGAGGTAATGGGACTATATTGCCTCAAGTGGTATCCAGTGAATTTGGTTCCCTGTTTGAGATGAATGGGTTTCCAATTATCCACCTAAAGAGATATTGAAAAGTTAATGTTTTTATGTATAGCCGACCATGCACAGTATTGACAACTTTGGTTAGTAAGACATCTCCTGTTCTCAGACCCCTTTCTCGTGCTTCTATGATTAGTATCTGTCATCTCTCCTGTGTGGTGTAGTATAGAGGATCTGTCAGCTCTCCTGTGTGGTGCAGTATAGAGGATCTGTCAGCTCTCCTGTGTGGTATAGTATAGAGGATCTGTATCCTTCCGTCTGGAGCTGCCCCCATCCTTTCGCATACATGACGTCTTCCATGCCTCCCTCCTTAAACGCTGCTCCCCGTCCTGGTCCCCCTCGAGGAAACCTCCTGTTCCCGTTCTCACCCCTGAGGGGGTGGAATTCGAGGTGGCCAAGATTATGGACAGTAGGATGGTCCCTGGCTCCCTCCAGTACCTGGTCAATTGGAGAGGATACGGGCCGGAGGAGAGGACTTGGGTACCTGCCCGTGATGTTCACGCTGGGGTATTGATCAGGAGGTTCCACCTTCTCTTCCCTACTAAACCGGGTCCTCTTAGTAAGGGTCCGGTGGCCCCTCATAAAAGGGGGAGTACTGTTAGGGATCTGCCAGGTACTACGTCTAGGTATACTCCTGGGATTAATCAATCCACACCTGAGGCCAGACCTGTTCGACTGACACCATCTCCCACCAACCAGGGTGGCAGGCTCAGGAGTGGGAGAGCCTATCGCGGCCTGGTCAGTCTGAGTTAGCTCCGCCCCCTGTCCTTTATTACCTGCCGTGTTCTCTTCCTCAGTGCTTGTAATTCTTCTGGATTCCTGGCCTCACTGCTGCTTGCTCCAGCCTGCTTCTGCCGTGCTTCTGCCTTGCTGCAGTTCCGCTTAACCTGCTTTGCTTTGCCCCTGGCTTGCTTCCTTCTCCGTGCTCACTTTGGTATACTCCACTTCATCCTAGTCCTGACTACTCATTCACTGCTCCGTTTCCTCGCGGCGTTCCATGGCTACTGCCCCTTCCCTTGCGTGTTCCCTGTTTGTTCTCCCGTGCACTTAGACAGCGTAGGGACCGCCGCCCAGTTGTACCCTGTCGCCTAGGGCGGGTCGTTGCAAGTAGGCAGGGACAGGGCGGTGGGTAGATTAGGGCTCACTTTCCCTTCACCTCCTTCCTGCCATTACAGAGGAGCTGTCAGCTCTCCTGTGTGGTGTAGTATAGAGGAGTTGTCAGTTCTCCTCTGTGGTGTAGTATAGAGGATCTGTCAGTTCTCCTGTGTGGTATAGTATAGAGGAGCTGTCAGCTCTCCTGTGTGGTGTAGTATAGAGGAGCTGTCATCTCTCCTGTGTGGTGTAGTATAGAGGATGTGTCAGTTCTCCTTTGTGGTGTAGTAAAGAGGATCTGTCAGTTCTCCTGTGTGGTGTAGTATAGAGGAGCTGTCAGCTCTCCTGTGTGGTGTAGTATAGAGGATCTGTCAGCTCTCCTGTGTGGTGCAGTATAGAGGATCTGTCAGCTCTCCTTTGTGGTAGAGTATAGAGGATCTGTCAGCTCTCCTGTGTGGTGTAGTATAGAGGATCTGTCAGCTCTCCTGTGTGGTGCAGTATAGAGGATCTGTCAGCTCTCCTGTGTGGTATAGTATAGAGGATCTGTCAGCTCTCCTGTGTGGTGTAGTATAGAGGATCTGTCAGCTCTCCTGTGTGGTGTAGTATAGAGGATCTGTCATCTCTCCTGTGTGGTGTAGTATAGAGGATCTGTCAGTTCTCCTGTGTGGTGTAGTATAGAGGATCTGTCAGTTCTCCTGTGTGGTATAGTATACAGGTTCTGTCAGCTCTCCTTTATGATGTAGTATAGAGGATCTGTCAGTTTTCCTGTGTGGTGTAGTATAGAGGATCTGTCAGCTCTTCTGTGTGGTGTAGTATAGAGGAGCTGTCGGCTCTCCTGTGTGGTGTAGTATAGAGAATCTGTCAGTTCTCCTGTGTGATGTAGTATAGAGGATCTGTCAGCTCTCCTGTGTGGTGTAGTATAGAGGATCTGTCAGCTCTCCTGTGTAGTAAAGAGGATCTGACAGCTCTCCTGTGTGGTGTAGTATAGAGGATCTGTCAGTTCTCCTGTGTGGTATAGTATAGAGGATGTTAGGGATCTGCCAGGTACTACGTCTAGGTATACTCCTGGGATTAATCAATCCACACCTGAGGCCAGACCTGTTCGACTGACACCATCTCCCACCAACCAGGGTGGCAGGCTCAGGAGTGGGAGAGCCTATCGCGGCCTGGTCAGTCGGAGTTAGCTCCGCCCCCTGTCCTTTATTACCTGCCGTGTTCTCTTCCTCAGTGCTTGTAATTCTTCTGGATTCCTGGCCTCACTGCTGCTTGCTCCAGCCTGCTTCTGCCGTGCTTCTGCCTTGCTGCAGTTCCGCTTAACCTGCTTTGCTTTGCCCCTGGCTTGCTTCCTTCTCCGTGCTCACTTTGGTATACTCCACTTCATCCTGGTCCTGACTACTCATTCACCGCTCCGTTTCCTCGCGGCGTTCCGTGGCTACTGCCCCTTCCCTTGCGTGTTCCCTGTTTGTTCTCCCGTGCACTTAGACAGCGTAGAGACCGCCGCCCAGTTGTACCCCGTCGCCTAGGGCGGGTCGTTGCAAGTAGGCAGGGACAGGGCGGTGGGTAGATTAGGGCTCACTTTCCCTTCACCTCCTTCCTACCATTACATAATTACAAGCCCCTACCTAGTCTACCATTTCTCCTACGCTGACGCTATCATGGACCCCCTTGAGACCCTGACCCAGCAGATGCAGGGCCTCTCCCTACAGGTCCAGGCCCTGGCCCAGAGGGTCAACCAGGGTGACGCTGCCTTAGTAGTACCCCTCACCTCACCTCTAGAACCCGACCTCAAGTTACCTGACCGGTTCTCAGGGGACCGTAAGACGTTTCTCTCCTTCCGGGAGAGTTGCAGACTGTATTTCCGCCTAAAACCCCACTCCTCAGGTTCCGAGAACCAGCGGGTGGGCATCATCATATCCCGACTCCAGGAAGGGCCCCAAGAGTGGGCCTTCTCCTTGGCTCCTGACGCCCCTGAACTTTCCTCTGTTGATCGTTTTTTCTCTGCCCTCTGACTCATTTACGACGAGACTGACAGGACTGCTTTAGCCGAGAGTCAGCTGGTGACCTTACGTCAGGGTAGGAGACCGGTTGAGGAATACTGTTCTGATTTTAGAAAGTGGTGCGTAGCTTCTCGGTGGAACGATCCGGCCCTAAGGTGCCAGTTTAGGTTAGGATTATCTGACGCCCTGACGGATCTGCTGATTAGCTACCCCTCTTCTGACTCCCTTGACCAGGTTATGGCCCTAGCAGTACGACTTGACCGACGTCTCAGGGAACGTCAGCTTGAACGCTTCAATGTGCTCCCATCTGACTTTTCTGCGATCCCCCCCGAGGTCCCGTCTCCTCGCCCCTCCACGGAGGACTCAGAGGTAAGTATGCAACTCGGGGGCATCCATGTCCCCTCGACAACGTAGGGAGTTTCGCAGAATGAATGGTCTCTGCTTCTACTGTGGGGACGACAAGCATCTACTGAACACCTGTCCCAGGCGCAAGAATAAGAAGCCGGAAAACTTCCGCGCCTAAGTGATTGTGATCGCAATTTGAGTCACGTTACGCCTTGATCTCCATGCAGGTTCAAATCAGGTGGGGGGGGGGGGGTGCGAGCTCGGAGAAGCAACAGATACACTGAGACGTTTCTCAAGGTAAAAATCCTTCTGACTTTATTTGACCGCAGTGCTCGTATTTATAGCATCAGAACAAAGAACATTCCATAACATATGAGTCATCTGTATATTCAATCCTTACATTCTCCTTTCCCTTAAAGCTCATTGGCGGAGCACCAGGTATTCCCTTAGGTTTCCTTTTATGCTTAGGGGGGTTGGTCAAGTGATTGACCACCATCTGTTTGCAATTTCAAGGGACGGCAAAGCAGCTGCAAACTATTTCCTCTCTTAACCTTTCTAAAATATTCATTCTATTTTTAACACATGTTCTCATGTATAATCTTTTACTCCTTGGGGCCCCAGGTACATTATACATATATTTATACCATAACAATCCCTCCTTTTGTGATTTTACCAACACCTAAATTCCAATGCTACTTCTATCTCCTGATAGCAAGGCTTCGATCCATTTCTTCACTTGATTCACACAGGTATGTAGGTGGGGTAATCTCACAACATGCTTTCATCATAATGTATAGGCCTCTGACTGAATGCTTCCCTTATTTTGCAAAATGTATAACAATTAAAACATGTAAGCAATATAAACAATATTATGAAACATATCAAGGGTTGGAATAACACATGCAGTATCTTAGTGGCAGTGGGGGAAAATCCTGTAAATATGTCATACCAATGATGGACACTAGCATCTTTTATTGCTGACGATAAATTTATTACTTCCTTAGCTGCTATTGTAGCCAATATTTTCACTTTACTTAGAGTTACATTATGGGCTGCTATCAATTTCTTTACGTCTTTAGACTTTTGTAACACTTGTTTTAACTCTTCCAGTGGCAAACTAAAATTTCCATAGGGCAAAGGTTCAGGTACCCATACAGTGGACATTATTTCTTCTAAAGTAGGCAGGAACACTATAGTTTGGTTCCCCCAAGTCAAATGCGTCACATTGTATAGACATCCTGAAAATGGTCCTATGAGATTAAACTGGCTAAGGGTCTGCTTGTCGTTAGTTATTAAACATACATGCTGTGGACCTACTTCAATATAAACCTGTAGGTTAGCTTCTGGGATTATAGTGAGTGTGCATACATTATCCTGGTGCTGCATTAGACAGGGTTCATATATCCCTGACTGTTCATTACATACATATCCTTGCACAAATCTATATTCCTTGTCTTATTTTGAGAATCTATGTGTGTTCCTTTCATTTCTGGCATCCAATATTGTCCTAATAATGTCACCCGATCAATCATTACCATTGGCATAACAATAAATTTGCATAATAGAGTAGGATTTTTCACATTAAATGCTATTAGTCTTCCTGCACACCATTTAGGTGTACACTCAGTATACTCAGGCTGTAACAATAACCACGTATCATTTCTCTCTCCTATGGGCAGAATGTCTGTCCATTGCCTAACATGACTACTAAACAATTTATTCTTAAAATTATTCATCTGTTCTTGTTGCCACATCGTTTTAAGCGTACATACTGTCCAATTTACAAAAGTTGATACATTCTGTAATGTTCTATATTCGGTTAGCATACTTTCATTAAAAACATTTAGAAACAGTTCATCTATAGCCAACCCTTTTTGCTGTAAGTCAAAGGTAGTAGGTAACCATGAGGCACCTCTCCTTAATGCAGTAGATGTGTCATCTCCCACTGAGTTTCATTTGTTCATAACTGTTTCTAACTGTATACCATTCAATACTCCTAATCCCGTTCCTACCCCTCCTAATAGCGTGTCATACCATTCTCTTTTTTGTCTATGACAGCTGGGGGATTCAGGGAAGGAAATATTGAAGTGTACATTCTTTTTCTGCTGTTGGGTTACAGCGCTCTTACAAGTGTGTGCGATTCTTTCCAGACTTTGTACTGTTATATGTGGCTTAAAACTATCTCTTAAAATTATTATCAAGAATACACAATATATTCTATTTCTTATTTCGCTATTATTCATACATAATATCATCCCATCAGTTTCTTTTATTACAATCGTAGAGTTGAGCCTCTCCTTGTTGCATCTTTCATAAGTCTTATTTATCATTTCATTTCTATTTTTACTGGTTGTATATTTCTATAGATACTGTAAATCTGGTTCATAACAACAAAGCAACAGCCCCGGCGTCTCTTCTTGTATGCTAATGTTGGCTGTTTTGTCTATGTGAAGGTACACAGTCCCTCCATGTGGTCCTTTTATCCAAGTCCCTTCGGTTGTAGTCACATTTGTAGTATAACACGGGGCATTGGCCTTACAGGTGTAGTTACCCTGCTTTTCTATCCACTGTGGCATTCGCCCACCCTGTCCTGAACTGTTCCAGTGATTCTGTACTGATTACGTGTACAGGAGTAGCAGTTCTGCCTTTTTGTATAAGAGCACACGCAACAACCGCCGCAACAACCGCAAAGATCTTCATTCTTCTGGCTGAAGAACCTTTTTACAATGACTGGCGTGAATCCAGCTTGCCTTTCCTTCCAGCTTCACTGAGGTGCTTGTAATGAGTAAAACTTGAAAAGGACTTGAAACGGTCCGTCAAATCTTGGGTCTAGACTTTTCCTCACGTGTCTTTTGACAACGACCCAATCTCCTGGTTCTAGCTTATGCGTCCCTTCAACTGAATCAGGATCTGGAATGGAAGCAAAAACTTGTGCATGCACCTTGTTCAATTGTTTGTTCAGCGTTGATACATAATCTGTTAGTCTACCATACTGCATTTGGAGCACCTGTGGAAAATAACATCCTAATCTGGGAGCCGACCCAAATAAGATCTCATATGGGCTGAGACCTGTTCTTTTTGTGGGCGTATATCTTACTGAGAACAAGGCTAATGGTAGACACTCGGTCCATGGTTTCCCGGTTTCTACCATTGCTTTTTGGATTTCAATTTGAGAGTCCCATTTAGTCTCTCAACCTTCCCACTACTTTGTGGATGGTATGGTGTATGTAGGGCTTGACTTATGCCTAGAGCTGACAACACATAGTTCATGATTTCACCCGTAAAATGAGTTCCTCTGTCGCTCTCGATCACCTCTGGAACTCCATATCTGCACACCACCTCGTTGATCAGTTTCTTTGCTGTGGCTACGGCTGTAGCTTTGGTTACTGGAAAAGCTTCTGGCCATCCTGAAAAAAGATCAATACAAACAAGCACATACTCATAGGTACCGACTTTTGGTAATTGAATATAGTCTATCTGTAGTCTCTGGAACGGATATATAGGTCTGGGTGTGTGCTTCTGTGGTACTTTTACAGTTCTTCCAATATTATGTGTTGCACAGATCATGCATCCTTGTGTAAAACTGCTGGCCATCACACTAAACCCTGGGGCATACCACACCTTGTTTACCAAGTCCATCATTGCCGTTTTTGATTGGTGAGTCGCTCCATGTGTTATTTGGGCCATCATTGGGAACATTGTCTTAGGCAGGCACAGTTTATTCTTGCATTGCCAGAGGCCATCTTTTCGTAGCGTTGCTCCTTGGGCCGTCCACTTGTCTTTTTCTTCTTTTGTTGCTTGTCCTTGAAGTTTTTGCAGTAGTTCCGGGCTTACAGCTGGTCTTGTTTCCTCTGGATCGTTTATCTGACATACGGCTGCTAACACGGGTAGCTTCTGTGCTGCTTGCTTTGCCGCTTCGTCTGCCAGGGCATTTCCCCTTTTGTCTCTGGTGAACTCACCTTAGTGTGAGCTTTAATTTTTACTACTGCTACTTCTGTGGGTAACATCAGGGTCTCCATCAAGTATTTTACAAAGTCTGCATTCTTTACAGGTGTACCTGCAGAGTTCAAAAACTGTCTAGCCTTCCATATGGGGCCATAATCGTGTGCAATCCCAAAAGCATATCAAGAGTCAGTGTATATATTTGCTGTCTTTCCTTCTGCATGTTGGCATGCTGCTGCCAGGGCCTTAAGCTCCGCTTCTTGTGCTGAGCGGGACGCTGGTACGGAGGCTGCTTCTAGGACTACATCTTCGGTGGTTACTGCATATCCTGTAAGAAAAGATCCTTCTACAAAATACCTTGAACCATCCACAAAGAGTATTAGGTCTGGGTTTTGGAGTGGGGTATCTTTTACATGTGCGAACCCCACTGTTTCCTGGGCCATAAGGGCCATACAATCATGTTCATCAGTTTCAGGCAAAAATTGTGACCATACTTTACCTACGTCTTCTCCCCCTTGCTCCAAAGGCAGTAAGGTAGCTGGGTTCAATGTAGTACAGCGGTGTAAAGTAACCTGCTCAGGAAGAAGAAGAGCACAGGTTAATCTCAAATGTCTTGCAGTGGACAAATGCTTAGGTTGTACTTGAGTAAGAATAGCAGTAATATCATGTGGTACAAAAACTTGGACTGGAAATGCCAAGACCAAATCTGAGGCCTTGTTTAACATTGAATTTACAGCAATGATAGCCCTCACACATGATGGGGAACCTCGGGCCACAGGGTCTAGTCTAGCTGAATAATATGCTACCGGGCGCTGCTGTGGTCCATGACTTTGTGTGAGAACTGCAGTGGCATGTCCATTTTGTTCAGTACAGTACAAAGTGTATGCTTGCGTAGAGGTACTCCATGGATTGGTGTCACAAGCTGCTACCAAACACAACTCCTCCTCATTCAGCTGATAATCCAGAATACTTTGAGAATCTCACTTTTATCAGATTCTGCAAATACTTGATTAATACAAAAACAAATAAAAATAAAACATTCCCAAAAACTTTACATCAAATTAACAATGTCCAGACAAGTTTTGTTTTGCCTTCTCCCTCATCTAGATCCATAAAAACTCGTGTGAGTGATGTTACCTCGCCTCCTGTGTAACTTTGCTGGAGGGGGATGGTCTCTTACACATAAACCAAAATTGTACCTGATCAGTTCCTTCACCCTTCCCCCCTTTGTGGACTCTGCGAGAGTAATGTAGCAGAGTTCAAAACTACATCTCAACATAACACTAGTTTAACCCCTTGTAATGTACAACAGCCTGAAACAAAAATGACTTTTTCCTGACAAACATTTGATCTTTACAATGACATAATTTCTATGTGAAATCAAAAATAGAACAATTGTAGTTAGTTATTCAATAAAACAGAAAATATTATCTCTGATAACATTAATTACTGCAAACCAATAAACAGTATAACGGTGGGGGCACATACATTTTCAAAACCCCCCGTGTCTCACAGTATCTGTAGTTTAATACATCTGAATTAACATCAAAACACATGAAATCTGATCACATCATAACACATAAATATCGTAACTTTTATAACCAACAGCGCTTGCGCAAAAGAGAAGAAATGTATTTCGGTTTGTAGACATTACTGATATATATATATATATATATCTCAGCAATGCATATTGAAATCCCTTTGTCTCATCAGCCCTGCAGACTGCACCCAGTCAGCCCCCCTCCTCCTCCTCCCAAACACAGCACACTTTAGAGGGGAGGGAGGGGGGTCACAAACTCACAGCTTCTCACAACTTCTTCTCTCACAATCTTAACACTTTCAATGCCGGCAAAACAACATACGTATCTGCAATCATTCATCACACCATTGTATAGGAATTATCTACGCTCAAAACATCAAACATATAATTTGTAACCGTACAATCTGACGGCCACCATCTCTATATTATGATGACGTGTTGTTTCATCAGTGAACTAGACTGGAACTTCTGTAAATAGAAAAAACACTACAAATGACAAAATTAACAAGGTGATTATTTCATACTGATTTGGTTGGGCCGGGCGTGACCACATCAGGGGCAGGGGGGGGGGGCAGCCTCTCCCATTGGAAACAGTGCGCAGGGGGTTTCCCACCAACAATGAGGACACACTCAACATGAGGTACGGACGCCATTACGGGCGTCGGCTGGTCCTGTTTTCTAATACATACAATACATTTCTTATTTCACTAGCAGCTGTTCTCCACCTCCCCCTTCTCTTATCACACTAGTTGATTCTAAATTATACCATATGGGAATTTACTATAAGGTCATTTGCAACATTAAAACAGCTACTACTTCTATAACTTCCTTTGCTTTAAACTTTACTTTATAATATATGAATTTCCTCTGACAACCTCCTGCACTTTTACTTCAGTGTATTAACATTACATACATTTGTCTCTAAAAGATACTAAAAAGATCTATGAAGATAATGAATATACAAAATAACTGAAATTATTAAAGTATATATTCTATACTGACTACTATAAAGATACATTAGGCTCTTTGTTGCTTTCTAAAAGATGCTACAATCCATCTACTCCAATCTGCTTTGTCATTTGACTCTGTGATTCTGGATTTACAATCCCCTAGTAAGCTTACACCATTTTAACAGGTGCTTGCTCACCCATATGCCATACCTCAAAATTCATCTTCTCCTGTGGGGTCAGAGAAGCCTGAATCTGGTGATCGGCCAGACTCTCGTTTGCCGTGACTGTTGCCCATAGCCCTGCTATGATGGAGGGGACTCATACCCTTCTCTCTCAGTTTTTATCTTCACTAACAAACACTATGGCTATTGGCTGTTAGGGAAAGTCCCACACTACCTACGTACACTCTGTATACACTATCCAACTGAGCCAAATTACAACCAACTAAACAATAATCCTACAAAGGATCTGCTCATTATATCATCTATATTTTTCCAGATCTAATCTTCCCGCTTTTCCCATTCCACATGCCTTCATTAACTGATTCGTTCCTTGCGTTGCCTTTTTACCTTCTCTTTCTGCTACTACCTGTTTGGCGGTTTGTCCTTTGGGGTGCTCATCTCATACTCTTGTTACAGATTCTAGCTACTGACAGATGAATTCCATTCTCATCTGTTTTAGACAGTTTCTAGTTTCCGTACTTACTCCTGTTACAGATTTTAGCTACTGATAGATGAATTCCATTCTCATCTATTTTAGACAGTTTCTAGCTTCCGTACTTACTCTTGTTACAGATTTTAGCTACTGACAGATGAATTCCATTCTCATCTGTTTTAGACAGTTTCTAATTTCCGTACTTAATAGGGACACCAGTTCCCCATTGTCTAGTTATAAGTGGTCGCCTATAGGCAGACCCTAAGTTATGTAGGGGGTAATTTTCCTGATAGGTGAATTCCTTCCTCACCTATTTTAGACAGTTACTTATCCCCTCAAAACTCTTTTTAAACCTTCTTCTACTCTGGCCAGAGAATTAAATTCCTTTTATAACTAGCTTACTTTCTTCTTATTCACTTTAAGCACCACTCAAGGAGATATCCTCCACACCATAACAGTAATATGACAAATATTCCTAATTCAAATAATAATACAAACGTAAAATCAAGCTGTTCATTTGACATGCCGGATTATCAGATTGCAGAAAATTCTGGAATTTTGAGCTGAAAATCAGTGCATGATAATCTCCGCAAGTACCTCAATGCTGTACACACATTTTCGGTATTTTGCCGGATTATCAGATTGCACAAAATTTTCGATTTCCGGGCTTAAATTTAGCCTATCATAATCCCCGTAGTCACCTGAAGCATGTACACATGTTTCTGGTAATTTGCCGGATTATCGGAAGTTTTTTCCAAAAACAATTTCCTTATTCTAAAATGCATTTGTGACACAAAACTGGGTTTCTACAACATTCATACAAATACTGCCATGGAGATCAGGCACTTTATCCTGAGGGTAGGATTACATATAGACTTGACCAGATTTTTACACTAAAAAATACCCTCATGTGGCCCCTCTATCCCTCAGGAGTACTACCGGGAAGGTGACCTACCAGACAGGAAGGTGCAGAGCAGAGTTTGTAAGAATTAAGTCTTCTTACCTTGCTGCAGCAGTGGTCTGCCCGTTCCTTCGTCCGGGAGGTCGCCATTCACGTCCCGGGAGATCCCCTAGGTGGGGTGCCGTCCTTCTGGTCAAGTCCCTGTTCGGGCGCCAATTTCTGTGATCGCAATTTGAGTCACGTTACGCCTTGATCTCCATGCAGGTTCAAATCAGGTGGGGGGGGGGTGCGAGCTCGGAGAAGCAACAGATACACTGAGACGTTTCTCAAGGTAAAAATCCTTCTGACTTTATTTGACCGCAGTGCTCGTATTTATAGCATCAGAACAAAGAACATTCCATAACATATGAGTCATCTGTATATTCAATCCTTACATTCTCCTTTCCCTTAAAGCTCATTGGCGGAGCACCAGGTATTCCCTTAGGTTTCCTTTTATGCTTAGGGGGGTTGGTCAAGTGATTGACCACCATCTGTTTGCAATTTCAAGGGACGGCAAAGCAGCTGCAAACTATTTCCTCTCTTAACCTTTCTAAAATATTCATTCTATTTTTAACACATGTTCTCATGTATAATCTTTTACTCCTTGGGGCCCCAGGTACATTATACATATATTTATACCATAACATGATCATCGGGGAGGTCACTTGGGCGCACAGGTATTT
Source organism: Rhinoderma darwinii (assembly GCF_050947455.1). Classification (NCBI taxonomy): domain Eukaryota; kingdom Metazoa; phylum Chordata; class Amphibia; order Anura; family Rhinodermatidae; genus Rhinoderma; species Rhinoderma darwinii. Next base: position 18,485,723 of record NC_134693.1, on the reverse strand, counting down.
CCCGTTAATGTGAAACGCAATAAAATTTTGCTTCCCTTTCAGGTCTCGTTTGCTGGCCGGTCTGCCACGGGCAGCGCTTTCGTGGATTCTGGCTCATCTGCTAATATCATGTCTGTGGAATTTGCTATGTCTCTAAAGATGCCTTTTATTGATTTACCTTATCCTATCCCTGTAGTAGGTATCGACTCAACTCCCCTTGCTAATGGTTATTTTACTCAGCATACTCCTGTTTTTGAACTCCTGGTTGGCTCCATGCATTTGGAGCAGTGCTCTGTACTGGTGATGCAGGGATTATCGTCTGATCTGGTATTAGGTCTTCCCTGGTTGCAGTTGCATAATCCCACGTTTGATTGGAATACTGGGGATCTCACCAAATGGGGTAGTGAATGTCTTATGTCATGTCTTTCTGTTAACTCTATTTCTCCCCGGGAGGAGGTAAACACGCTTCCTGAGTTTGTACAGGACTTCGCCGATGTGTTTTCTAAGGAGGCCTCCGAGGTGTTGCCCCCCCATAGAGATTACGATTGCGCCATCGATTTGGTGCCTGGTGCCAAGCTTCCTAAGGGTAGGATATTTAATCTTTCATGTCCTGAACGTGAAGCTATGAGGGTGTATATCCAAGAATGCCTGGCCAAGGGTTTCATTCGCCCCTCGACTTCTCCTGTAGGTGCTGGCTTCTTCTTCGTGGGGAAGAAGGATGGTGGTCTTAGGCCGTGCATTGATTATTGTAACAAGGTCACCGTAAGGAACCAGTACCCACTTCCTTTGATTCCGGATCTTTTTAATCAGGTTCAGGGAGCCCAATGGTTTTCTAAGTTCGATCTACGGGGGGCATATAACCTTATCCGCATCAAAGAGGGGGATGAGTGGAAAACTGCGTTCAACACACCCGAGGGTCATTTCGAATACCTGGTCATGCCCTTTGGGTTGTGTAATGCCCCTGCTGTCTTCCAGAATTTTATTAATGAAATCCTGAGAGATTACCTGGGTAATTTTCTTGTTGTGTACCTTGATGACATACTGGTGTTTTCCAAGGACTGGTCCTCCCACGTGGAGCATGTCAGGAAGGTGCTCCAGGTCCTTCGGGAGAATAATCTGTTTGCTAAGACTGAAAAATGTGTCTTTGGGGTACAGGAGATACCATTTTTAGGGCAAATCCTCACTCCTCATGAATTCCGCATGGACCCTGCCAAGGTTCAGGCTGTGGCGGAATGGGTCCAACCTGCCTCCCTTAAGGCCTTACAGTGTTTTTTAGGGTTCACCAACTATTACAGGAGATTTATTGCCAACTTCTCGGTCGTCGCTAAGCCTCTTACGGACCTTACTCGCAAGGGTGCTGATGTCCTCCATTGGCCCCTTGAGGCCGTCCAGGCCTTTGAGACCCTCAAGAAGTGCTTTATCTCGGCCCCCGTGCTGATTCAGCCCAACCAAGAGGAGCCATTTATTGTGGAGGTTGACGCATCCGAGGTGGGAGTGGGGGCCGTCTTGTCCCAGGGTACCAGCTCCCTCACCCATCTCCGCCCCTGTGCTTACTTCTCTAGGAAGTTTTCGCCCACGGAGAGTAACTATGATATTGGCAACCGCAAACTTCTAGCCATTAAATGGGCTTTTGAAGAGTGGCGGCACTTCCTGGAGGGGGCCAGACACCAGGTAACGGTCCTTACGGATCACAAGAATCTGGTTTTCCTAGAATCGGCCCGGAGGCTTAATCCTAGACAAGCTCGGTGGGCACTATTCTTTACCAGATTTAATTTCTTGGTTACCTATAGGGCTGGGTCCAAGAATATTAAGGCTGATGCTCTGTCACGTAGTTTCATGGCCAATCCTCCTTCCGAGAAGGATCCTGCTTGTATTTTACCCCCTGGTATAATCGTTTCTGCCACGGATTCTGATTTAGCTTCTGATATCGCGGCTGATCAGGGTGCAGCTCCCGGGAACGTCCCTGGGGACAAACTGTTTGTTCCCCTGCAATACCGGCTAAGGGTACTCAGGGAAAACCATGACTCCGCTCTATCTGGTCATCCTGGCATCTTGGGCACCAAACACCTCATTACCAGAAACTATTGGTGGCCTGGGTTGCCTAAAGACGTTAGGGCTTACGTCGCCGCTTGTGAGGTTTGTGCTAGGTCCAAAACCCCTAGGTCCCGACCTGCGGGCCTACTACGTTCCTTGCCCATTCCCCAGAGACCTTGGACCCATATCTCCATGAATTTTATCACCGATTTGCCTCCATCTCAGGGCAAGTCGGTGGTGTGGGTGGTAGTAGACAGCTTCAGCAAGATGTGCCACTTTGTGCCCCTTAAGAAGCTACCTAACGCCAAGACGTTAGCTTCTTTGTTTGTGAAACACATCCTGCGTCTCCATGGGGCCCCAGTCAATATCGTTTCTGACAGAGGGATACAATTTGTTTCCTTATTTTGGAGAGCTTTTTGTAAAAAGTTGGAGATTGATCTGTCCTTCTCCTCCGCCTTCCATCCCGAAACTAATGGCCAAACGGAAAGGACTAACCAATCCCTGGAACAATATTTAAGGTGTTTCATCTCTGACTGTCAATTCGATTGGGTCTCATTCCTTCCCCTTGCTGAATTTTCCCTGAATAACCGGGTCAGTAACTCGTCAGGGGTCTCCCCGTTTTTCTGTAATTTCGGGTTTAACCCAAGGTTCTCCTCCGTTTCCCCTGGTTGTTCCAATAATCCTGAGGTAGAGGATGTTCATCGGGAACTGTGCACGGTCTGGGCCCAGGTTCAGAAGAACCTAGAGGCGTCCCAGAGCGCACAAAAGATTCAGGCGGATAGTGGACGTTCTGCTAACCCCCGGTTTGTCGTCGGGGATTTGGTCTGGTTGTCGTCCAGGAACTTGCGCCTTAAGGTCCCGTCCAGGAAGTTTGCTCCCCGATTTATTGGACCTTATAAGATCATTGAAGTCCTCAACCCTGTATCCTTCCGTCTGGAGCTGCCCCCATCCTTTCGCATACATGACGTCTTCCATGCCTCCCTCCTTAAACGCTGCTCCCCGTCCTGGTCCCCCTCGAGGAAACCTCCTGTTCCCGTTCTCACCCCTGAGGGGGTGGAATTCGAGGTGGCCAAGATTATGGACAGTAGGATGGTCCAGGGCTCCCTCCAGTACCTGGTCAATTGGAGAGGATACGGGCCGGAGGAGAGGACTTGGGTACCTGCCCGTGATGTTCACGCTGGGGTATTGATCAGGAGGTTCCACCTTCTCTTCCCTACTAAACCGGGTCCTCTTAGTAAGGGTCCGGTGGCCCCTCATAAAAGGGGGAGTACTGTTAGGGATCTGCCAGGTACTTACTCTAGGTATACTCCTGGGATTAATCAATCCACACCTGAGGCCAGACCTGTTCGACTGACACCATCTCCCACCAACCAGGGTGGCAGGCTCAGGAGTGGGAGAGCCTATCGCGGCATGGTCAGTCGGAGTTAGCTCCGCCCCCTGTCCTTTATTACCTGCCGTGTTCTCTTCCTCAGTGCTTGTAATTCTTCTGGATTCCTGGCCTCACTGCTGCTTGCTCCAGCCTGCTTCTGCCGTGCTTCTGCCTTGCTGCAGTTCCGCTTAACCTGCTTTGCTTTGCCCCTGGCTTGCTTCCTTCTCCGTGCTCACTTTGGTATACTCCACTTCATCCTGGTCCTGACTACTCATTCACCGCTCCGTTTCCTCGCGGCGTTCCGTGGCTACTGCCCCTTCCCTTGTGTGTTCCCTGTTTGTTCTCCCGTGCACTTAGACAGCGTAGGGACCGCCGCCCAGTTGTACCCCGTCGCCTAGGGCGGGTCGTTGCAAGTAGGCAGGGACAGGGCGGTGGGTAGATTAGGGCTCACTTTCCCTTCACCTACTTCCTGCCATTACAGAGGAGCTGTCAGCTCTCCTGTGTGGTGTAGTATAGAGGAGTTGTCAGTTCTCCTGTGTGGTGTAGTATAGAGGATCTGTCAGTTCTCCTGTGTGGTATAGTATAGAGGAGCTGTCAGCTCTCCTGTGTGGTGTAGTATAGAGGAGCTGTCATCTCTACTGTGTGGTGTAGTATAGAGGATGTGTCAGTTCTCCTTTGTGGTGTAGTAAAGAGGATCTGTCAGTTCTCCTGTGTGGTGTAGTATAGAGGAGCTGTCAGCTCTCCTGTGTGGTGTAGTATAGAGGATCTGTCAGTTCTCCTGTGTGGTGTAGTATAGAGGATCTGTCAGTTCTCCTGTGTGGTGTAGTATAGAGGATCTGTCAGCTCTCCTGTGTGGTGTAGTATAGAGGATTTATCAGCTCTCTTGTGTGGTGTAGTATAGAGGATCTGTCAATTCTCCTGTGAGGTGTAGTATAGTGGATCAGTCAGTTCTCCTGTGGGGTGTAGTATAGAGGATCCGTCAGTTCTCCTGTGTGGTGTAGTATAGAGGATCTGTCAGCTCTCCTGGGTGGTGTAGTATAGAGGAGCTGTCATCTCTCCTGTGTGGTGTTGTATAGAGGATGTGTCAGTTCTCCTTTGTGGTGTAGTAAAGAGGATCTGTCAGTTCTCCTGTGTGGTGTAGTATAGAGGATCTGTAAGTTCTCCTGTGTGGTGTAGTATAGAGGATCTGTCAGTTCTCCTGTGTGATGTAGTATAGAGGATCTGTCAGCTCTCCTATGTGGTGTAGTATAGAGGATCTGTCAGCTCTCCTGTGTAGTAAAGAGGATCTGTCAGCTCTCCTGTGTGGTGTAGTATAGAGGATCTGTCAGTTCTCCTGTGTGGTATAGTATAGAGGAGCTGTCAGCTCTCCTGTGTGGTGTAGTATAGAGGAGTTGTCAGTTCTCCTGTGTGGTGTAGTATAGAGGAGCTGTCAGCTCTCCTGTGTGGAGTAGTATAGAGGATCTGTCAGTTCTCCTGTGTGGTGTAGTATAGAGGATTTATCAGCTCTCTTGTGTGGTGTAGTATAGAGGATCTGTCAGTTCTCCTGTGAGGTGTAGTATAGTGGATCAGTCAGTTCTCCTGTGGGGTGTAGTATAGAGGATCCGTCAGCTCTCCTGTGTGGTGTAGTATAGAGGAGCTGTCATCTCTCCTGTGTGGTGTAGTATAGAGGATGTGTCAGTTCTCCTTTGTGGTGTAGTAAAGAGGATCTGTCAGTTCTCCTGTGTGGTGTAGTATAGAGGATCTGTCAGTTCTCCTGTGTGGTGTAGTATAGAGGATCTGTCAGCTCTCCTGTGTGGTGCAGTATAGAGGATCTGTCAGTTCTCCTGTGTAATGTGGTATAGAAGATCTGTCACCTCTCTCGACCTGTCTATCTTAAGAAATCTATATTGTGCCGTTCCTCTGTTAACTGTCCTGGAAATCTGTGATAGAATTAACAATGGGGTGTTACCATTTCCCTTGCCAAAATGATGTCTCTCTACACACTGTTTCCAATCAGTGCTGACAGTGTCAGACTGTGACAAGACATATCCTATTGACAAGGGGAAATGGTAACAGCCATTAATCAATTTATTCATATATTTCTAGGAGGAATAACCGAGGGACAGCACAATGTAGAGTTCTAAGAAAATATGTTCAATCATTGGTATTTCATGGTGAATTACTAAAACAGACATGTCAGGATCGCAGACAGGTCCTCTGTAATTAGTTATTCCCATACACTAGGTCATTACTTCCACTAGTTTATTAGTACGGTCGGTAGTTGTATGAGTTAAATCTATAGCCGGTTTAGAAATCTGTCAGCTCAATGGATATAATAAAAACAAAATGAAACATATCCCATTGAAAGACTTGAAAGAACATCGGCCTTGTAGATCTTTATATCTCTAGGTAGGTAATAAGCTTTATTAAATTACTACTGGAAGAACGTTCAATGTATATAATTACAGACTTTCGGCACAATCCGATAATTATATCAGCCTAGCCGACTCTTATAAAGCGCATTACAGTCCTGTGTTCTAAATCAGAAAGCCGACCCGACCAAATTACAATTGTTTTTAATGCTTCGTAAAATGAAGACAAGGCTGTTGTCTGTATTCGGCCACAATCGGCTCCGAGAGATAAGCCAGTATTAATTCCAGTACAACAAATGCACAGAGTGAGATGTATATTTGTCTTCCTATTATACAGTGATACTGCGTGCGTGCTTTTCCGAAACGCGGTAATTCCCATTTCAGTAAACATGATTCTTGTTATCGTTGTAATTGATATGTCTTATCTTTTATTGGACAGTTTCTATGGCAACTTGATTTAAGAATTTAACATTTTCCAAGTTTAAAAGTGATGTGTTGCTGCAGTAACCCAATAAGTGCACATGCTGAACTGGATATACACCACTAGGAGGCGACATAATGTAATGCAATCATTCAATGATTGGTCGCATCCTTCCTATTGATTATAAATATTTAAGTTGTTAAAATGTCATCCAGCTTTCCCAGGCTACGGAATGGCAAATTATTACATTACAGACCAATACTGTAAGCAGGCGTAACTCAGTGCAACCGGTCAGATTTGCTTTTCTGAGGCCTTGGAAAGCTGTGTGATAATCCCTGTGGGACCTGTAAGGCTACATTCACACGCTGCGTATTTTTCTGCGGAAAATACGCAGCAAAACTGCAGGAAACCGCAAAGAAAGTGAAGGTGCGTTTTTTTTATACGTTTTTCGGTGCAGTATTTACGTTTTGCTGCGTTAATCGCGGCATTTTCATCCTGCGGGTTTTGCTGCGTATTTCTCCATTCACAAGCGGAATCGCAAGATAAATAGATTTGCTGCGGTTCCGAAAATACGCACCGTGGGTCAATTTACGTGCGGGAAAATACCGCAGAGTCTCATTGCCTATGTTTGAATCTCATTACCTATGCTGGTACTGTATTACGCAAATATGCGCGGCAAAACCCCACGTATTACGCATCGACTCCCGATGTGCATTGACTCTCATGGTAATTATGTTGGTAGTCGTGACTCGGTCATCTCAAATAAAACAAGCTTCGAATTTTACCGAGCTGTAATATGGCACCCAAAAAAGTCTATAGGGCCATACTGCACCGCTGTGCGCACACGAAATCCGAAAAAAAAAATTGTGGCGTGCTCCCTGGATGAAATAATATGGATGACGTATTATGACGATATCCTCGTCTCTGTACTAGGGTAAGTTCACACAGGGCGGATATGCTGCGTAAAGGTACACGGCGTATCTGCCCTGTTGCCTGCAGGGAATTCTGGCCGAAAAACCGCGCCAAATTGTGGTGCAGTTTTTTGCCCAGAATGTTTGCTGAGGAAATCTTGCAATGAAAAAAAAAAATGGATACTTACCATGGCGATGCGTCCCTTTGATGTCCTGACATTCTGCAGCCTTGGGAAGATGTTTCATCCCATGTGATCGCTGCAGCCTGTGATTGACTGCAGTGATCACATGGGTTGAAAAGTCATCCCAGGAGGTCGGCCTGGATGAAGAAACACGGAATTCTGGGTAAGTATAAGATTTTTATTTTCCTGAGTTGCAATTTTTGCGGCGGAGTCAGTTTTTCTCGTGCAAAAATCGTAACATCTGCTATTCGTTGCAAGTTTTACCTCCCCTTGAGTTAAATAGTTAAAACCCGCAACAAAAAAGCAGCGATTACTACGTAAATACAATTGACATGCTGCGAATTAAAAGAACGCGCCACATGTCAATGTCTGAGCAGTTTTTCACTGTGGAAAATCTGCAGTATTTATGCTAAGTGTGAACTGACCCCTACAGTGTTGTATGTAGCGCCATATACTGCAGTAGCATGAAGAGTGTGTACGGCTCGCTAGTAAGGAGCAGTAGGGACTCCAGGTGCGGTTGTGCATTTTTATAGGGTAAATGTTTCTATAACTATACTGATCAACGTACATAACTTTTAACCATTTATCAACTTTTTCCAGCCGTCTATGGATGCAGAAACCGCTAAATGTGCATTTTGGAAATATGCACCTGAATTATTTCAGGGAGAATGGTCTACGGAAGGGTGTGAGGTGGAATATTCAAACATCACCCATACATCGTGCAAATGTAACCACCTCACTCATTTCGCTATTCTGATGTCATCATCCAGTCATAACCAGGTACGTTTTTTTGCCAATGTGGACATAGTTTTAAATGTTGGGAAAAGCGTGTCTTAAAGAGAGATAAACAACTATATCATGAAAAATAAAGGGGTTTCATAAAATTGGAATTAACGCTGTGTCACATTTTCAACTTAAAGTATCTCATTTTTTTGCCCCTAGAAACAGCGCCACTCTTGTTCATGGGCTGCGTCTGGTATTGCAGAAGATCTGTTCTATTCAAGTGAATGGCACTAAGCTGCTATACCAGTCACGGCCTATGGATGCTTTTTCTAGCAAAATAATTAAAATCTTTAAGCTATGTGACACAGAGTTAATATATTTCATCACATTTTTAGTAAAAGTAGATATTAATTAATACATTCACTGTAAACATTTTTCAATGACAAATAGTTTTTGCTGCTCAGCTTTTGCTAAACACGCAGAAAATATAATTTGTCTGGTATACAGGCAGGGGGCGACACTAATGACAATATATTATGGACCTGCCCATAATACAATTGCCCAATATACAGATGTAGCCAAGTTTATCTTGACTCTGATAACTTGCTGCAGCGTGATATCACACAACAAAAGCCATTGAAAAAGTCAAGTTAAATATTCTTGTCATTGTGTATTTAATGCATTAAGAGTCAAGATAAAGAGGGCTACATCTGTATCAGCAAACGTGCCTTCAGAATGGGGAGTACGCTTACCTCTGTATTGGCTTTAAAAAGGCTCCCATGCAAGGATTCAGGTACCATAAAACCAGCGCTTGCTATGGTGCCCCAGGAAAAGGGGACCAGGCTCGGGGTTGGTCCTATTTCCCAATTTTCATGGGCAGTATAACCCTACAAAGGGAATCTCTCACCACAACACAAGGGGGAAATGTGGCTGGGGTCACGCTACCATCATTTAAATTGGGGTTTGTGGTCCCATTAACCAAAACCAGGAAGAAAGTATATTCAGATTTTTTTTTTATATGAGCTCCTCCTCTCCCCTATGTACATGTCAACCTCTAACTTTAAATTATAGATCCTGACCCATGAAGATAGCTTTTCCTTATGCCCGATTAGGACTTATGAATGTCATAGATGGGGTACCCCATTCAGGACCCCCTCTTTTAGCCAAAGTGGGCAAAGGGCAGACACTAACAAAGTACTTATTCTTACGAACCCGTTCCAGTATTAGAAAGTTGCCCCTTCATTCATGTAATACTGTTTTTCCCCAGTAGTGGCCGCTGCAGGGGAAATGTTAGGCCAGACACATCTTTGCTCCCAATTACAGCAGATCACTGGGAGTTTCTGATGGCGTTCCTGCGGCGATCAACTGACTGCCATGCCGACTTCGATCTGAAAAGGGTCTTGTCTGGATGAGACAACCAATTAAAATAGAAAACCAATAGTTGGCCAAGAAATTGTCCCATTCCTTTGGCTCCTGAGTTTTATAGGATTTTTATGAGGTTAGTAAGAGGTATAGTCTAAGCCTCCGACAGAGAATCATGAGGAATGGATTTTAACCATTTGCTAAGCTTCATGATAAACCGCTGACGTCTGCTGGTTCCTTCTCTAATTCTATACACCAAGCTTTAAATAAATAATGATTCTTCATGTTCTCTAATTATTGATCAAGTAAAACCCAATCACAGACTTCATATTATTCTCTCATTGGTGTCTACAGAGATTACTTTGTTCTTAATAGAAATGGATTTGAGGAGGCTCAGTGAAGTAAATGAGTTTTAAGCTATCTCTGCTTTTGCTTACCGTCTCTTTATTTTGCAGTTCCTTAATTTTTATAATACCATGATAAGTGCTTATCCAGTGTAAAATCTACAAAGAATTTGTCTTCTAAGTGCAAGACAAACGTTACGTGGTCTGTATAATGGAGTCATTGAAAAGTGTCATCTGCCTGACAAAGTAACATTTTAAAAGGGAGGTTTCATGACGACAAACCCTTTTCAAAACGATATTGGCATGGCGATCAGCTGATCGCCGTGGATCCGGCTTCTCTCACCCCCAGCAATGTTTTTATCCTCACCCATACATTTCCCCTGCAGCGGCCACTAGAGGGGACATATAGCATTACATGCAGCCCGTTCAAATTGATGGCCGTCCATGTAATCAAAGGACGCGCATCCATTGGGCAAATGGACAGGGGTTAACTGATGGGAACACCCCTTTAAGGAGGAACTCCAGAAAGAAAGCGGAGATTCAGGATTAAGTTACACTGTAGACAAGAAGAGGTTGTGGGTCATACCAGTTTATGCCACCAGTACTTCTCTACCTAGATAACCCTAGAGATGATGACAACTGGTCACCAGTGCTGGAGCATAGGTATATAGAGGGGGCAGAGGACTTACGGCATCCATACTTGGAGGAAACGATAATTTAGCTAGGTGGGAACCATTCCTGCATAGGCATTCAAGGACTTCTCCTACTTTATTCCCAAAACAGTGCCACACTTGTTAAAAGGTTGTGTTTGGTATTGCAGCTAAGCTTCATTGAAGTGAATGGAGATGTCATACCACACACAACCTATGGACAAGTGTGGCGCTGTTTTTGGAAGAGTCATATTTTTCTATTCCTGGACAATCCCGTTTAATATTTATTTTCCCAGGACGTGTATTTAGAGTTGGTAATTTTAAAAGACCCAAAGATCATTGATCTCTATCTGCTCTAATGTCTGGATTCACTAAGGTCACTTGACCCCCACATAGCCGATTGTATGTGGGCCTCCTTAGCCCTCTGGATTAACCCCTTCACCCCTATTCCTGGATTCAAAGAATGCCCAATCTATACGCCAGTATAATCTCTGATGTCACATTATAGCAATTTGAAAAATATAGAGTATATGCAATCCCAAAACAAGAATAATTTGGATATACTGTATAAGAGTTCCATGTTGTATATAGATATACATAGCAAGGGAAGGAAAATGGGATGCAGGTCCTAAGATCATCTATACCAGTGGTCTCCAATCTGTGGCTCTCCAGATGATGCGGAACTACAACTCCCACCAGTTGTATTTTCGCAATAGCTGGAGAGCCACAAGTTGGAGACCACTGCTCTATTGCAGATCACATAGAATTGCTGTACATAGACTAATTATTATTACCAGTACATAGATCTGCCGTATGCTGGTGCTAATTATATATTTCAGTCAATAGTTAAATCCAGGTCAAATCACCAGCTACGTTCTGCCTCATCTTGTTTATTTCGTGGGTTTGTCTCCTCTAGGTGGCCACTCATCACAGCGTCCTAACACGAATCACCCAGCTTGGGATAATAATCTCCCTGATTTGTCTCTCCCTGTGTATCTTTACGTTCTTCTTCTTCAGTGAAATCCAGAGCACCAGGACGACAATTCACAAAAATCTCTGCTGTGCATTATTTTTAGCCGAGCTGCTTTTTATCATTGGGATAAATATGACCAAAAACAAGGTATATAAATAAGAATGGGATGCAATATTTAATATGAATATTTTATGTTAATGTGTTTCAAACCTAAATGACATGTATGATAGATAGATAGATAGATAGATAGATAGATAGATAGATAGATAGATAGATAGATAGATAGATAGATAGATAGATAGATAGATAGATAGATAGATAGATAGATAGATAGATAGATAGATAGATATGAGATAGATAGATAGATAGATAGATAGATAGATAGATAGATAGATAGATAGATAGATAGATAGATAGATAGATAGATAGATAGATAGATAGATAGATAGATAGATAGATAGATATGAGATAGATAGATAGATATGAGAGAGATAGATAGATAGATAGATAGATAGATAGATAGATAGATAGATAGATAGATAGATAGATAGATAGATAGATAGATAGATAGATAGATAGATAGATAGATAGATCATCCGACAGTAATATAAAGGGCCTCTAAAAGGCTCTTCGCTTCTCATCCCTCCTATCTTCTTCTTCGCCATCGTCCCCTAGTCAGAAAGTAAAGTAACGCATAAAAACGTTGAGACAAAAACAGCAAGAGTAAATCCCCGGTGTCTACTATAATAATAATAATCAAACTCTATGTTCCATATAAACAATACACAATATATATCATTTATAATACATGTAACATATAATATAGGTAATTTTACTTTATTTCATATAACATACTCTTTCATTTAAAAATGCAGCAATTGGCAAAGTGCATAAATACGTAATAGGAGCAGTTGGGAGAAACAGAGATTATTACAATATGCTAATTCCAACAAATGAATCATCTGCCATTCTAATCTACTAAGAATCTTTGGTAAAGAGAAATTGCTGTAATTCATTCCACAAATTACTTAACTACTTTAATTCCACATTCAGGTGTTTATGTTGTGATATATTTATAGCGTCCTCCCTCTATTCAATGCTTACAACTAATGCTTGCTACCGGCACTGCTATACTCCATCCTCCCAGGTGCCCCGTTTCAGGTATAAAAACCTTAACAATATTTCATGCCTTTATTATGCCTAACACAGGGATTCTAAAAACTAGACATTTTTGTTATGAATATCATTATGAGCAGTCAATGGGCATCTCAAGAGTTTGTATTTGCTAACATATCGCACCTTGAGGACCCTATCCAGATCTGAGGTCCCAGGTTCTATATGTGGGCCACTAAAGGGCTTCCAAAAAGTGGACATCATCTATAATAAAGCTCTTCCCAGTGATAGAAAGTTTCCTAAACCTTTTTATGTCACTTATTATTTAAAGTGAGTGCTCTGGGTCACCAGGTTGGTGCTGATAATGTTACTCCACCCATGAAAAGCTGTTACGGTTCTCACCAGGAAGTCGATCTTTGAGCCGCAATCGGCTTGGTGCTGGCTAAACTGAGGTGCAGAGTTTAAGGATTCTCCTTCTTTTTACCAATGTCAAATTAGAACATGTCAAATTATTATTTACATTTTAAAACTTCCCACCTTGCGGAAGAAAAAAAAATACACCCAAAAAAATCTCCCCCAAAAAATCTAATAAAAATAAGTAACTCACTAAAAAAATTTGTAATTTGCGACGCATTCTCTTTAAAGGGGTTTTCCCATCTTGGATACTATTCACAGGATATGCCAGAAATGCACAATAGATGAGGGTCATAGATCTGGGACCTGCACCTGCCTCTAGAACAGGAACCCCTGACCACTGTCCTTCCTTCTCTGGCTCTCGCTGCTCTCTGGCCACTGATGGACGAGATGGTTTAGAGTACGGAAACAGCCAACCTTGCTGAGCTATGCTGTTTGCAGAGCGCCCATAGAAGTGTATAGAAGTTATGGAAACAGTGTAGCACAATCAGCTCTGCTGTTTCCGTACTCCCGACCACCTCATCGGTCAGTGGCCGGAGAGCAGCAAGAGAAGGTAAGTCGGGGTCAGGGAGCTCCATTCTAGAGGTAGGTGCAGGTCCCAGAGGTATGACCCGCATCTATTGGACATTTATGGCATATCCTGTTGATATGCCATAAAGTCCAAGATGGTAGTACCCCTTTAATCCCCACAAGTAGGTATCCATTTTTCCGATCAGATTCCCAGGTCACCAATTAGTGGTTGGTACACTGCAAGGAACTTCTGGAGTAGAGGCAGATGTGGAGTCTGGAGTAAAGCCCGGGGTCGTCACCGGGAGAGCGGTCAGAATGTGACAGGACGGAGGAAGAGATGAAGATGAAATCAGAAGTCAAACCAGGTGGTCGAACAACAAGTACCAAGCAACAAATTCAGTAACAAGGCTAAAGTGAAGATCAGAATCACAATGAAAACTGCATGTAAAGTAGCTCAGGACAATGTACCTGGAGTCTCTGTTTTCAAGGTTCCGTGCGGTGATGTTTTTAAAGCGGGCTGATCACCATGGAGATGCGTCGCGGCCCGGAGCCGAGCTCGGAGCACCTGGAGCAGACAAGGTGCTTGACTGTTAAACGACCAGATCCCAGGGTCTTACACAGAAGTCATAGTGCCAAACTCAAGAGGGTCCCCACTCCCTGCTGATAGCACTGCAAAAGTTACTTTTCACAATGTTCACAGTTCTATTTTTACTTTCAAAATTTTGTGCTGATTAATTTTATAATATATCTGTATAGAGGAGCTCTGTTTTTCTGACTTGATAAAACTATTTAATTCTGGCTGCCCGCAGCCACCACTAGATGGAGCTAACTGCATATAGCTTTATACAGGTTGTATTGAACTCAATAGGAGCTGTATACACCTGTATGCAGTGAGCTTACCCTAGTGGCAGCTGCAGGTAGCCTCTATGAAAGTGTCATCGTGAAAGTAACACATGACTGAAGGATCCGACTACACACAGCACTTGTTTGTAGTCTGTAACCATAGAAACACAACCATTTGCATAGGAGCTGTATACACAAAACTGTAGAATTTTTGGAATCAAGATTATTTTCAAAGTTGCCTTATTTTTTATTTTATCCAATGTGGTATGAAAAAAAATATTGTTGCAAAAACATCCATACCCTGTAGCATGAAAGCACATAACTATCCATGCCTAGACACAACCCAGCTGCTGCCAGCCTGCCCGTCTTGTTACATTTTACCATAAAAAAAAGCGTAACCTCCTATTATTCCAATCCCTCGTCGTCAGATTATCAGTGTGAAATATTTTTGGAATCTTGTCTTGCTGACTTAAGACGTATTCCAAAAAGCAATAACATTTCCTCGCATGTGTTTGGTATATGTATTTAAAGAAGATCCTGCATAGATATGCCAGGGGAAATCTATTCCTCCGTGTGACACTGAAGACTCGGGAACCGACGCACACAGGAATAATTGCTTTTGTTTTATTGTTTAAATATTGGAAGGTGGAAATATTCACCAGGCACAAGGCAGCAGTAACTAATGTTTATCCTCCCCTGGGGGAGCCGCAATGAGCTATTCTATACTCTACTTATTTCTTGCATTTCTATGGAAACTTCTGTGAACTGTAGGATGTTTAGAGTTATGTTCTGTAGCAGATGCCACTTTAAAACTTAGTCACTTGAAAACTTCTGTTCATATTTATAGGCCTTTCAGAAGAACTAGAACAAATATCTTTTGTGAATGTTCTACAGCTGGATTTTGTTTTTCAGTAGGAAGCAAAACATATACGTTATGGAGAGAAAATAAAATCTTAAGGTTAAATAAAACTGAGTGTTGAATAGGAAGTCAAGGTTGACACCTTAAAGGAATTGTATAAGCTTTCTATCGGAGATAGAAAAAAAAAGTCATATATTTTTTCTAACAGTACAATGTGTTGTCTCCTATTTCTGGAGGATGTTTTATTCAGATGCTATCACGTTTTACAGATCATTGTTGTGACAAAGTTAGATTTCAGGTAGAATAGAAGTGGGGGCGCTGTTGCATTAGAGACTATGGACAATGTTGGTGGTGAGAAGTGGTATTACAAGTAATTTATTACTATAGTGCAGTAATATTTGAGAAAGAAAACACCTCAGAAAAAAAGGGAAGACCCATCATTTTGTTCAGCAAAAAGTGGTCACATATTTAGGGTGGTTCATAAGAGGTGATACATCCCTTTGACTACTTGAACTTCAAAGGTAATTGTTGCATTATAGTTCATTATATGCCTGAGATATCATTATAATTTATTAATATAATCCGGTAAATGAAAGTCATAATCTAATTTATTATAAAGTCCCTTTGACCCATTGCCTGCTTTATAATCCCTTTGGAGTGGATGTGCAGACTTATGCATGGGGGCATGAAATGATAAGAATGACATTGCCTACTGAGTTTGAGGACATGTTTCTGGCTACAGGTTCCCCTTATTGGCAATGGTAAGAGTTGGTAGTTTCTGAATGAGTGGGTATGATGCTTTTTAGATCTGCCCACCTCTATCTTCAGCAGCCCCATAGAAATGACTGGAGCGGTGGCCAAGCATACGCACTACTGCTTCATTCCTATGGGGCTCCCAGGAGCGGCAAGGTAAGCACGTTCTCATGATCAGTGGGGGTCCCAGCAGTCAAACCTTCACTAATAAGGTATTTATCACTTATCCTGTGGATAGGTGATAGATATTGATTATGGGAAAACCCCTTTAAATCTGACATTGTGTAGAAGGATGGAGATTCACTTTAAGGTTGGACCGAAGGGGCTCATTTGAAAGTGTCTAGTAGTTCCATTTGGAAATATATATATTTTAGCTGCCGGCCGCCACGAGCCGCCCCAGAGTTTTTTCCTGCTCTACTCCGCTTGCGCTACTTGGCTCCAGCCGCAGGATCGGGACCCGGTGTGTGTGACGTCACTTCTCCTGGACCGTTAAAGGGGAACTTTTCAAGGAATTCTTTGTTTAGTTATCAGCCCTGGTGGGAAGTTTCCTGGCATTTGTTCCTGTTGTGCCATGTGATTTTCTTCTGTTTGACCCGGATTTCGACCTGACTACTTGATCTTATATATCTGTGTACCGACCACAGTCCTGATCCTGCCTCCTGATTCTGATTACTAGACCTGACGTTGCCCGCTTTTTACCAACCCAAAACTGTCTGACCATGAAACGGTTCACACTTGTAGCCCAATTGCCTTTTAAGGACTATCCTGGGTACCGCAACCTTGGAATCTTACCAGAAATGTCCATACCGCCTTGTTGGGGGTTAGAGGTAAGGAACCTTAGACTCCGCACCTGAGGTTTTCCCAGTTATTCATTGTTCCTGCTGGCTGCCAAACTTCTCCTGCGTTGTGCGCAACTCCTTCTCCAACAAACAGTGCCTCTGAAGTCTGTTCCCGCTACACTCTGCTACTCCGCCTTGGTGACGTCATGTAAGTTCCGACTACAGCACTTTACCCGGGAACCGACATCCAGGTACGCTCTTGGACTTATAGTAAAATACAGGGCGTTCCCACATTATTTTCAACGTTCAAAAGTAATCTGTAAAGTCATTTTTTGTTTTACAGAGAAAAAAAAAACTTTAACTTCTTTTAGACACTCAGGCTTTTTTGTTCCAAACATTTTCTTTTGTTTTGTTGCTTAGTGTGAGATCTCGGTGACTGAACTCGTCTTAATAGCTAACAGCATCATATATCTTGTTTTAGTTTCATTCTCCTCGGGGGGGAAAAGGATTACATAACCGCTAGTTTGTCATACATCTTTTCACTTACTGTGATACTGTTTTGATATACCTATGGAAAGACTGAAGCTGTTCTCCTGTTCCTGCACTTATCTCTGGAGAAATAGAATAACTATTAATGTTCTCTTTCAGTGCAGTAATTAAACTTTGAATGCACCCAAACAGTCTGGGTCTAATGTTAGCCGGAATGTATCACTTGTTTGAATGGCTTTAGTCATAATAACACGGAATAATCTTCAGTATAATCTCCTAGTAGGCACCCGCATGTTCAATGCAGAGAATAATGACATGACGCCAGAACTAGAACACAGTCCCCTGCTTTCCTCCACATAGCTATAAAGTTACATGATGAAATTCTGTCTGCCTGCATTCACCAGTAGGGGGAGCTCACTGCATATAGATTGCAATGTCAGCTGTAAAAAAAAAACCTGTATGCAGTGCTCCCTAGTGGCAGCGGGGCTAGTATAGGTCATTAATGTGTGAACGAAGTGAGCATCATTCAACAGAATATGCCATACATGTCAGGTGGGTATCCCATACGGCATTGCTAACCTGATTTTTTTCTTTTTTTGCAGACAATTTATCTAAAAATTATGTCCAGCCAACATTAGTTACAGACAAATTGGAGAACCATAATGAATTGTCAAAATTATGTATATAACCAGAAATGTCTGTGGTGAGAAAACTCCATTAATATTGTGTCAGTCTGTAGATGCCTCATAAGAGCCTTAGCTTTAGATGCCCCTCGGATTACTTGCCACAGAGATTGCCACCGATGTCACTCAGAGTTCATGCCATAGATGACCCAATACAGCGCCTCAGCTGACCTCTGGATTGCCTGCCACAGTCACAGGTGCTGTCAGGATTTGAATCCAAAAATTCCTGTGTCCCAGGCAGTGGCTCTTCTCATTGAGCTACTGGGCTGTTGTATAGCTCCAATGCTAAATCCTTGGTTCTTTGCTTTTGAGATTCCTTTCCTTGATTGCCTAATTAGTCTCATCCTTTTAGCTTCCTATTTAAGCCTGGCCCTTGTCAACTGTTGCTGCCTAAGTGTGTACCAAACTTGGATTGTTTCCTGACCATGTCTTAGCACACACGAGTGTTTCCTGACCACGTATTAGCCTCACACTACAAACTGTTTCCCCTTTTCTGTGTACCGAACTCACATCTCTGCTTTATGCCAAAGACTGTTGACAAGACTGCTTACAGACCTTGACAGGTGCCCAAAAACAGTACCACAGTTATCCCCTCGCACCCGTCCTGCACTATGCCACTCTGCTAGGCTTGACTTCATGACTAGGTCTAAGGTGTTTCTATGATGACGTCATCATCATGATGAACCGCAAAGGGGCCCAGTGCATTTGCATCCTTTACCCTATGATTAAAGCGGCCCAGCTATCACTTCTACCCTTCTTCATGCTCTCCTCAATGCCCACCCCTTCATATCTGCTCCTACCCATTCCAAGCCTCCCAGCTGGCCCCAAACTCATTAACCTCTTGCTACCCTTCATGCCCACCCGTCACTTGTCACAGGGGTGGTCTGATTTGCTTTTTTCCTACAGTCAGTTATTTATTAAAGTCAGGTTTTATTTTTTTCTGAAGGTGGAACCTCTCTTTAATCAAACCTTATTCTCGAGTAAGGGGGTGTCAAGTCTTTTTTTCATAAGATCCTGTTTCTGCCTAAATTTTTGATTGATTTTTTTTTAAATAATGTTTTGAGCATATTTATTAGATAGAACAAAAGAGGCAGGAATAAGACATTCGAGTTCAGCTGTGCAGATCTGCAGGATTACCTGTTTATCATGTAAGTTTTATGAAACTTGGGCCCCTTATTCCCCTTTCAATTTTTGTAATACAATTGTACACAAAGAGCTAGAAAACCAGTGTAGCTAAGATTGTATTACAGTTTAAGTCTCTTGGAGCGTTTGAAATCTGTCATGAATATGTAACGGATAAAATTTCAGAGAGACATGACACTTGGTTGTAAGCAGCAATGGTTCTCAATTGTAGTCTCACCAGATGGAACACAAGTGGATTAGCTTGTGAACGATCAGTGTGATATATCCACCTGTGTTCTCGCATCAAAATGCCGGGATACAGAAGAATAGTGCTAATGCCGGAAGATTAAAGATTTCCAAAACATTTTAACTGGTTCCTGACCGCCGTCTGTATATAAACGTCCGGTGGTCGTGGTCCTTAAAACTCGCGCTATAGTGTATTTATGGCGCAGATTTTAGCTGGCTGCCCAGCAGGTGCTGAATGTCAGGATGCCCGGCTGTCAGTGACTGCCGAGGATCCTGAAGTGAAGCGCTGTCAGCGCTGTATATAGTATAGAGGTAGCGGTATTGGTCCCGGTAATCATGTGACAGGTCACATGATCGCCACTATGCCATTAGTGAGAGGCTGCTGCTGGGTCTAAGTAGACCCAGCAAAGCCCTATTAGTGACTATAGTCGCTATAAGGGCCTGTTCACATCAGCGTTGGCTTTCCGTTCAGGGGTTCCGTCGGAGGTTTCCGTCAGGTGAACCCCTCAATGGAAAGCCAAACGGAAACCGTAGCTTCCGTTTGCATCACCATTGATATCAATGGTGACGGAAACATTGCTAATGGTTTCCTGTTGTCACCGAGCTGGCAGGTTTCCGTTTTTTCGACGGAATGAATAGCGCAGTCGACTGACATCAATTGTGATGCAAATGGGAGCTAAGGTTTCTGTATGGCTTTCCGTTGAGGGGTTCACCCGACGGAAACCTCTGACAGAACCCCTGAATGGAAAGCCAACGCTGATGTGAACAGGCCCTAAGAGGGCTGATTTCTCCAGTAACTGGGGCAGCCCCAGTTACAGTGGAAAAACCATGTGTAAAATAAAAAATAAAGTCCCCCTAAGATCTTTTCTGACCTTTGATGGACAGGCCATAATAATAAAAAGTAAAAGTAAAATAAAGTGAAAATAAACGAAATATCAAATACACATAAATATCCACACAAAGAAAACGTGGTCCCCCCCGGCCAATCATTGTCGTAACTCTGGCCCTGACCCAATTACCATAAAATAGACATGTAATATATCAAAATTTATAGTAGACAATGATGATCACAAATAAAAGGTCTATTTTAGGGTAAAACTATAATATTACCAGAAAAAATTAGCTGAAATGTAAAAAAGCATATTTTTGTACTATTATTTTCAAACAATAAGCCTTAAAATTCTAAAATAGCGAAAAGGATGTGTATAAAAATGATTAAAAAAAAGAAATCTGCATTGTCTACGGAAGAAACTTCACAAAAATCACGTTACTCGCCCAACAAATAAAAAAGTTATAGACGTTTAACTAACGAGTGCTAAAAATGGCTAAACGATGTCTGGTCCTGAAGGCTCAAAAGAGCGCGGTCCTGAACCCGTTAAAGAGACAAAGTTAACAAAAAAAAAAAAAAATGGTCTTCTATGTATTTCTCTAGTTATCTGGATTTATTTACAGCATTTTCACTTTTTCTTGATGTAGTTTTTCCCAGTGTGTCTTTCAAGACAAGTTCCATTGATTGTAAATCACCTGGCGAGGATTGGTCTAAATAATTTACCTCCAACTCAAAAAACTGACCTACTGAATTCAGTTCTTGCTCCTACAGCTCTGCACACATCCCAGCTGGCCTTTAAGCAGCCATTTCTGTCTGGAGAGAAGCTGATTGAAGTGTTCTTCAATACTATTCCGTAAAAAAAAAGTCACAGTGTAGCCCATAGACCCTTCATTCCAAACTTTTTGTAATATTTCTGAATGTAGCTTGAGTAAGCAGTACGGATTCTTGCACCTAATGTATTTACATTTTTTCCAGTAGAGAAAAGTAGTCACTGGTTACATCCAAAGCAGACCAGATTATCATGGTATCATTATAATTAGGACTTTAGATAAACCAATGGCACTATCGTATGTACAGATCATGCAGTCCCAAGTTAAAATATTAAATTTAGCTCTGATACACTATAAAAGCATAGAAAAAAGTTAACATTTTAAATCAATACATCTAATAAAGATTTCAGGAAGCCATTTATAAACCAAAAAGTTAAAGTTGTCTGAAGGTGGACAATCCCTTTAAATGGGAAATATCTAACCTGAGTATTTTTGTATTCTAGCTTCTTTGTGCCATCATTGCCGGATTACTACATTACTTCTTCCTTGCTGCCTTTGCTTGGATGTGTATTGAAGGGATTCATCTGTATCTCATAGTGGTCGGTGTTATTTACAATAGAGGATTCCTACATAAGAATTTTTACATTTTTGGGTACTGCAGCCCAGCCATAGTTGTTGGAGTTTCGGCTGTGTTGGGATACAAGTATTACGGCACAGATAAAGTGTAAGTATATCTATATTGTAGTACTTGGTTTTCAGATGTATTTTCCCAACAGGATAAATTATTTATGCTGTGATATTTTATTTATTTTAAAGATGTTGGCTGAGCACAGAGAATAATTTTATATGGAGTTTTATTGGGCCAGCCTGTCTCATCATTCTCGTGAGTACAACATTCCTTTTTTATTAATATTCTCCAGTGTTTTATTGTAGCATTTTTGATTTAAGTAAGATTAAGAGGACTGTTTAACAACATACTGCAAAGAGCTCTCATACTCTGTTACCCATGGCTTTAAGTGAGATATTTGCAAGTGAATTTTTCAGATCCCATAAATTCAGGGCTACTGCCCACCTATTACATGTATGTCCAGGCACCAGGATCTTAGGCGACTGGATGCACCACCAATGGGCCAAATTGACTCAGGGATTCATGCAACCTAATTTTCTTTTTTTCCCGGAGCCCTTAGGGTATGTGCACACACACTAATTACGGACGTAATTCGGGCGTTTTTGCCCCGAATTACGTCCGAAAATAGAGCCTCAATAGCGTTGACAAACATCTGCCCATTGAAAGCAATGGGCAGACGTTTGTCTGTTCACACGAGCCGTATATTTACGCGCCGCTGTCAAATGACGGAGCGTAAATAGACGCCCGCGTCAAAGAAGTGACCTGTCACTTCTTTGGCTGTAATTGGAGCCGTTATTCATTGACTCCAATGAATAGCAGCGCCAATTACGTCCGTAATGGACGCGGCGTTCAAGCGCCTGCACATGCCGTTACGGCTGAAATTACGGGGATGTTTTCAGGCGGAAACATCCCCGTAATTTCAGCCGTTACGGACGCTGTCGTGTGCACATACCCTTAGGGTCAGTTCACACAGAGTTTTTTGGAGCTGATTTTGAAATGGAAACCTCATCAAAATCAGCGGGAAAAACAACCCAAATTGCCCCCCATTTCAATGGGAGACAGAGGCGTTCTACCCGGGCAACTTTTGGCCACTCGCAGGGAAAAAAAGCGGCATGTTCTTTCTTTGAGCGGTTTCCTCCTCTGACATTCTGTTAAAATTAATGGGAGGCAGAAAAAACATACGGCACTCGTTTTGTGTGTTTTTTTGCAGTGTTTTTTGCCCACAGTTCTTACAATAGATTCAATAGCCAGGGGAAAGAAAACGCTGCCAAAAAAAAAAATGCAAAAACAGTGCTGAAAATTCAAAATTCCTTAAGGAATTTCTGCCTGCAAAAAAACTCTGTGTGAACAAAGGCCTTATAATCCAGAGATTCTGTGACCATTCTCCATAAAATACTGACCAAATTTCCATATCCAGGAATGGTGGGTATAGCTTGGTTTTAGAGAAAACGGTAGGAAAATACCTGGACTAGGTGTTGCTAAGGACAAGACTCATTTGTGGTTGACACAGGGCATATATACAATAGGTAAGCTGAATTGGTCACTAAACTCTTTTAGTCTCTATTTTAGCCATTTGAATTCATTGTGATACCCACTTCTCAGATAAGACAATATAATTGTTGAACTATAGTCCTGGGTAAAACAACATAACAAATTGTAATATCATAAGTTGTGTTGACTGCCACCTCACCTATCCTACTCAGCTTTACTGCACCTAACAATTGTAGCCCTCCTACATCTATAAGCCAAAACTTTTTCATATGGGGTAAGTGTGGCAAGATGGATCCAGGCGCCAAAATTTCACCTATTCTCGAATACCAAATGGCACTCCAATCACATCTCTCTTGCTAGTGTAGTTTTACAGTACTAATAAATCCTAATAGTAAGGATAACGATCCTGTGCTGGACTCACCTTTCCAAAAGACCTGCCTTGTTTGCAAGCAACGGGGTCGGGAATAGAAAGGGTGTGGAAGGGAAAATATACACCAACTCTTTTGTTCTGGGAGGCAAAACTTGGCATCAGAATGGGGTTTCATTTTGATCTTTGCTATGGAGCCCCCTCTCTACTATGTATGCCCTTGAGTTAAGAAGACGACTGTGGGGCGCGGGGCTTAGCCATGGCGGAGTGAAGTCGTGCTTTGGGGGAGCTCCGTGCAGCGGTGGAGTAAAGAGCCATTTTGTACCGGCAGGAGATGCCCGGAAAGCGCCGGGGACTAGGCTCAACACCCTACGCTCCTTATCGCGCTCTCAGACGCGCAGCACAAGCGTGGAGCGCTTCTTTCAAGCGCCGCAAACTACACCGATGCCTCCAGGTATCATGGCGTATCCCACACAGCAGCCGGCCACGAGGAGAGCAGACGGCACACTGAACATGCCAGCAGGCTCCTGCACGCTGGGACACACGACCGCATCACAGCATGGAGTCACTTCTATTGAGGTACCGCCTGTGTCCCCTGCCCTCCCTCTCTGTGTGCTATCGACAGCTTCTGTGCCCCTGCCTAACATTGCAGAAGGTCTGCCATTACAGCGATCCCTGCATGCGGATTTACATGCACTTAGGGCACTGATTCAGGCTCTCCCCACCAGACAGGACTTAGATACCCTGGTCACAAGAATAGAGCAATCCCACCAACAAGATATCGCTGCTTTAAAACAAGAAGTGGAAAGGGTGGACACTAGGATTAATACCACTGACCACACGGTTTCTTCTATTGATAGCAGAGTGCTAGCTCTGGAGAAGGCGGCCATTTCCAACAGATCACACATGCAGTCCCTAGCACTCCAGTTGGATGATCAGGAAAACAGGGGCCGGAGAAACAATGTACGCTTGAAGGGCCTCCCAGATCTGGGCCTCAGAGATGATCTCTCGACCAGGATTACCGCCATCTTTAATACGGTCACCAATAGACCTCTAGACACTACATTCTTACTAGACCGTGTTCACAGAGTCTCCCGTCCCGGCCCGCACGACCCTTCAAATCCCCGGGACGTCCTATGCCGCCTACATTACTATTCTGACAAGGATCTAATTGTCAGAGGAGCATGGTCACATGGGCCGGTGTCCATTGATGGCTGCAGGGTTTCGGTCTATCCGGATGTTTCCCCGCGTACACTCTACATGAGACGTCTCCTACACCCATTATTGGAAAAGATCAAAGCGACAGGAGCCACCTATAGATGGGGACACTCGTTCCACGTGGTCGTCAGGAAAGAAGCATCTACTTTTCTTCTTCGCCATTTCTCGGATCTGGATGCACTATTCAGGTTCCAACAGATTGAGCCGTTTCCGGTACCGGATTGGTTGGCATTGGAGCGGCCTGAACCGCCTCAACGTCGGCGCAATAGACGCCCTAGCCTACCCCGCATCAGGCCCCCGTTCCGAGAGACACCAGGGTCTCAACCGGACCTGTCGCTGCCGATATCGCCAGAGGCCTGACGGGATTCCCTTCTGGAGATTTTGCCTTGACCACGTGGCAACGTATTGACTGCACCTAGTATCTTTTTGCCCCCTACAGTGCCTAGTGGTTCTTTTTCTCTGTCACAGGTGCCTTTAACAACCACTCCAAAGAAGGGGTTTTTCTCTTTTAGCGGAACTTTGAGAGCTGCCTCGCTTCTACTACAGCGGAGCGCTGAGACTCCCCTGGGACTCATGATGCAGCAGTTGATTCCACAACTATACTCAGAAACGTAGATATACACTGGCTTACATTGTAACCTTCCGTTGTTCCTTGTCGTCGCTCCCCTCACCCCCCCCCCTCGTTTTTATCATGTCTTGTTGCATAATATGTGTCTGGATCCCCTCCCCCCTCCCTTACCCTACCCTCCCTCTCCCTCCCGCTCTCCTAACGGTGATCGGATGGGGAATGGCACAGTGGTCTGGACCTTGTCGACACTACTTCGCCAGTCTCCATTACTGTATATCGGGCTGTTTTAATGTATTTTCTAGGGCTGAATTATTTTCCTGTTAACTAATAGGTTATAAGATTGGCTGACGGGTACACTAATGGGGTAAGGGATGTATACGCCTCTATCGACTTTCTCAGCCTTCTTCCGCCTCTCCCATTCCTTGTTCCTCCGCTCTCGTCTGTCGCCTAGGTGTACCCCTTTCCCTCCCCCTTTTTAACTATCAAATGTCCCTTTAGCTTTACTGCCCTCATCGTAGGCAATGGTAGCTGGTGGATATCACACGTATATGATAATTTTAAATGGGTATTCTTTGTCGTTATTTACTTGTAAAGGATCTGCCAGGCACTACGTCTGTGGATACTCCCAGGATTAATCAATCGACACCTGAGGCCGGACCTCTTAGACTGACATCGGCTCCCACCAATCAGGGTGGCAGGCTCAGGAGTGGGAGAGCCTATCGCGGCCTGGTCAGTCGGAGTTAGCTCCGCCCCCTGTCCATTTATACCTGCCGTTTTCTCTTCCTCATTGCTTGTGATTCTTCCTGGTTTCCTGGCCCTGCTACAGCCTTGCTCCAGCCTGCTTCTGCCTTGCTTCAGCCTTGCTACAGCTTCCGCTTATCCTGCTTCGCTCTGACCCCGGCTTGCTTCCTGCTCCTTGCTCTGCGTTCGTATACTTGGTGACATCCTGATTCTGACTGGCTCGTTGACCACTCTGGTTTCCTCACGGTGTTCCGTGGGCTACTGCCCCTTCCCTTGCTTGTTCCCTGTTTGTATTCCCTTGCACTTATTCAGCGTAGGGACCGCCGCCCAGTTGTACCCCGTCGCCTAGGGCGGGTCGTTGCAAGTAGGCATGGACAGGGCGGTGGGTAGATTAGGGCTCACTTATCCCCTCCTTCCTGCCATAACATTACTATTGTTCTTGGGGAAAAGGTAATTGGCCATTGTACATAGGGCCCTGCTTGCAGAGCCAGGGTCTATAAAGTGTCGTTGCCTCCCTTACTCATCTCTTGATGGGTATCGGACGAGTTTGAATTTGTTTATGTTATTGTGCTGCCTGCTGCATGGGGCTCCCCCCCCCCCCCCCACTGTGCCTTTGGTTGTCCCTATCCCCGTTCTGTTACTAACTTTTTCTCCACAGGTTTCCACACCGATAAGGAGCCGGCCTTTGGGCCCCTGTTCTATTCCCTCCTCCTTCCCTTGGTCTTTCGCTTTTACCCTCTTTGCCCTCTCTCCCCTCCCCCTCCCCTCTCCCCGCCGGGGACATGGCAAGTCAATCCCAGAAAGAGCTGCGGATAGGTTCTCTGATTGTCAAGGGTCTGCATGGTCCTGGGAAACGATCCATTCTGTTTAACTTGTTGAAGGCTAGACACTTGCATGTAGCTTTTCTTCAAGAAACCCTTCAAGTTGTCTAATCTATGGTTTCCTCACGCTTATCATAGTTTCTCCCCTGACCCGAAATCCAGAGGGACGAGTATCCTTCTTTCCCGCTCTCTACCATGGGAACTCCTGGACTCCCGCAGTGATGTGATGGGGCGAATGCTCTTAGTCAAGGGGAACATAGACTCCCAGATTTATACCTTTGCGTCCTTCTACATGCCCAATGTGGGACAAGGTTCTGCCTTGATCGGCTTTCTGGATGTGCTGGAGGAGTTTGGAGAGGGTACCATCGTTTTGGGGGGGATTTCAATGTTGCTTTAGAGCCTACCATGGATGTTTCAACGGGACATTCGTCAATTCCACACTCCCAGCTGCGCCGTATTAACCGCACGCTTCACGAACACAACTTCGTGGACACGTGGCGCTTACTACATCCAGCAGACAAAGACTTCTCCTTTTACTCGCCTGTTCATGATGTCTACTCCAGACTGGACTTGTTCTTTGTCAAACACCGGTCTCTTCCAACCGTTCAAGCGGCCGACATTGACTCAATATCTTTCTCTGACCATGCCCTTGTCACATTGTCTTTGACTTTGCAAACTCCTATATTGCATCAATCCCAATGGAGACTCAATCCCTCACTTCTCCAGGATTCCCTGGCCTCTTCTGATGTGGCGCGCACGCTTGACGACTACTTCGTCACTAATAACTCCTCAGATACGAATCCACGGGTACTATGGGAGGCCCACAAGTGTGTGGTAAGGGGTACCTTCATTAAGCATGGGTCCCGGTTGAAAAAGGAGCGCGCGGTGGCCATTACCCGGCTCCTAACGGAAATTAAGGCACTGGAGTTCACGCATAAACGGTCCCACGAACTGGAATGCAAAGTGGCGCTAATTCAAAAACGGGAGGAGCTACGCACCTTACTCCTTTCCAAGGCGAAGGCAACTCTCGCCAAATGCAAACGGCACTTTTATGAGTACGGAAACAAATGTAGCAAGTCTCTTGCCAGAGCATTGCGCCTCCAACAAGCGCACACGTATGTACCTTTTATTACAACCTCGCCTACCACTCGAGTTAATCTGCCTTTGGACATAGCGTCGCAATTCCGTAACTTTTATGCTTCACTCTATGACACCGACTCTACCAATCCGGCCACGCTCTCAAGAGATTTCCATGCAAATATTAAGTCCTATATTGCGGAGTCGGGCCTCCCCTCCCTGTCTGAGGAGGTTCTCAATGCACTAGAGGTCCCAATTACCGCGCCAGAACTATCCGACGCTCTCAAGAACTCCGCCTCTGGTAAGGCACCTGGACCTGATGGGTTTACGCTTCCCTATTATAAAAAATTCCTCGCTGTCCTTAGTCCGCATCTCTTAGTGTCCTTGAATTCTTTCTCTTCCGCTGCTCGCGTCCCACCTGATGCGCTCAGGGCACATATTGCAGTGATCCCCAAGACAGGTTAAGATCCCTCTTAATGCGCAAGTTATAGGCCGATTTCCCTTCTTAATGCAGACGTCAAACTCTTTGCAAAGATTTTGGCA
Source organism: Rhinoderma darwinii (assembly GCF_050947455.1). Classification (NCBI taxonomy): domain Eukaryota; kingdom Metazoa; phylum Chordata; class Amphibia; order Anura; family Rhinodermatidae; genus Rhinoderma; species Rhinoderma darwinii. The sequence continues at coordinate 18,457,560 of NC_134693.1, read as the reverse complement.
GGGCGTTTGGCCCCATTACTCAGCGGTGTCATACATCTTGACCAGGCAGGGTTCATGTTGAGCAGAGAGGTCCGGGATAATACAACAAGGGCAATCAATCTCATTCATAAGGCTAAACTATCTCGAGTTCCGCTTATGCTCTTGTCAACAGATGCTGAAAAAGCATTTGACAGAGTCAATTGGACGTATATGGAGGAAACCCTTCTTCGTCTTGGTCTTGGTCCACAAATGATGGGATGGATAATGTCGTTATACTCTTGCCCGTCTGTGAGGGTACGCGTGAATGGGATCCTTTCGGAAGAATTCAACATCCACAACGGGATCCGACAGGGTTGCCCCTTATCCCCCTTGATTTTCATCCTGACCTTGGAACCATTCCTACGGCATGTCAGAGCGAACGTTGACATTAAGGGCCTAGAGGTGGGAGCTCGGGTCGACAAGGTTGCAGCGTACGCAGATGACTTGTTGTTTTTCCTGACTAACCCGTCTATCTCCCTCCCGAATCTGATGCAGGAATTTCGTCGCTTTTCCAGTCTATCCAATTTTAAAATAAACTTTTCCAAATCCGAGGCCATGAATGCCTCCATCCCCTCCTCCTTTCTACGCACACTGGAACAATCCTTTAGCTTTAAATGGAACTCGATGGCGCTCAAATACCTGGGAGTGCTCATCCCGGCGGATCTTAAGGAGCTTTTTAATTTGAACTTCCCAGTGTTTCTTACCGAAGTGAAAACGGATTGTGCCAGATGGAGGAGGGGCACATTCACGTGGATGGGTCGCTGCACTATTTTTAAAATGAATATTCTTCCCCGATTACTTTACTTATTCCAAGCGCTGCCTAAAGCAATTCCACCCTCGTTCTTCAAAGCAGTCAACTCTTTACAAATTTCCTTTGTATGGAATGGTAAGCCCTCACGCCTTAGTCGAACGCTCTTGTGTCGGACACGGGAGTCGGGGGGACTGGCACTTCCTTACATTCGTTCATACTACATAGCAACTCAGCTAGCGCGCGTTGTGGATTAGTGTAGACACGCCCCCTACAAGTCTTGGGTGGGTCTTGAGCAAAGCTTCACGGAGGCCCCTCTTCAGGTGGTTCCGTGGTTGCAAAGCGGACTTCTTAAATCCATTCACCAACATCCCACTATCAGCCCCACATTGCGATGTTGTTCTCTTCATAAGGTCCGATCAAGCCTTTTGCCCATCTGCTCTCCCATGTTTCCGATTCTGGGGAATCCTGCTTTCCCTTCAGGGTTGACAGATTCGGTCTTCCGGGCTTGGTTCACGTCTGGTATATTTAGGGCAACGCAGTTCCTTAAGAACGCGGAGTGGCTCTCCCTTTCGGAGCTGTCGCATCTGCCTGAACTCCAACCTCTGGGCTATTGGCGCATATTTCAGCTCCGCCACTTTTTCTCTTCATTATCGTCTCCGGCTTTATTTCAAGAGTCTAGATCCCCGTTGGAGGAGATGTGTGTTGGCTCCGAGCCAGCCCGTCACACACTGTCCACGATCTACCATCTCCTTCTAAACCCGCCGGATCTCCCCCCGCCAGGATACATCGCGGAGTGGGAAGCAGACTTGGGCATCATCTTTACCGCAAGTCAATGTACCCGCATCCTTACTTTGGCTCATAAAACCTCGATCAGCTCGCGTTACCAAGAAGCCAGTTTTAAACTGCTCTCGCGATGGTACAGGACCCCGGTCCGTTTACATCGTATTTTCCCGACCGTTTCACCTCTTTGTTGGAGATGCGGGCGGGAAGATGGTACCCTCATCCACACCTTTTGGTCTTGTCCGCTGCTTGCAGAATTCTGGGAAGGAGTGAAGAGAGTGATCTCCGAGGTAACAGATACCAGTTCTCGTTTGGACGCGGCCTTCTTCCTCCTACATCACTGTGACATCCCAACAAATATCTACAAAAGCTCGCTGCTTCACTTTTTAGTGTTGGCCGCTAGACATTGCATTCCATTAAGATGGAAAAACGTCTCCCCACCTACTCTGTCCCTCTGGGTTTCGAAGGTCAACGACCTAATGCACATGGAGGATCTGACCTCAAGCATTCATGATACTAACGCTAGGTTTTGCCTAACGTGGTCCCCTTGGATAGTGTTCCAGGACACTGACACCTATAAAGACATTCTGGGTGGGTTGGAAGTTGGTTGATAACCCGCAATGGATCTTCTTGGGTGCTGCAGGATCTCCTCGGTGGGGAGTGTTGCCCCTTCCTCCTCCCTTTACCCTTCTCATTTATCTTTCTTTATCTCGCTTAGTCTCTCTTGCTCCTTTCTCTCAGAGGGGAATGTCAATCAGATCAAGTGGGAGATGTTACATGTGGTTATACCTCCCTTGAGGTTTTCAGTATGTGGTTAAACACTATGTATCTTCATTATTGGTTATGTGCTTCATTTTCCTTTCTGTATTTGCTGTAATCTTGTTTTTATTATGTAAAAATATGGTTGTCGGCCATGAAAATAAAGAATTAAAAAAAAAAAAAAGAAGACGACTGTATAAGTCTTCGTTCACATCTGCGTATAGACTCTGTTCATGGGTTCCGTCGGAGCTCTCCATCAGGGGAACCCATGAACGGAATCCAAACTGAAACAAATGGAAACCATAGGTTTCCGTTGGCATCACCATTGATTTCAATGGTGACGGATCCAGTCCAAATAGTTTCCGTTTGTCACTGGTTGTGTAAGGGTTCCGTTGTTTTGATGGAATGAACAGCGCAGTCGACTACGGTATTGATCCTGTCGAAACAACGGATCCCTTACACCGGTGACCACGGTAACCATTTGCATCAGATCCATCACCATTGAAATCAATGGTGATGCAAAGGGAAACCTATGTTTTCAGTTTGGATTCCGTTCATGGGTTCCTAAAGGACAAGTTCAACATTAAAAATTCATTTGTGCTCTTTTATGTGTTTGGGTGTTATTATGAAGCTGCTTTAAGATTGGGACTGGAACTTTTGAAAGCTCAAAATAAAGTTTGACATGTCAGCCTATACTTTGGAAAACTCAGCAGGAGGTTGAACAAGAAAGTATGTCAGCAGTCTGACAATCTGATATTTCAAATATTGTGTTGTATCATCTGTTATTGGTGATCGGACGTCTCCGAAGATTACTCTGTCATCTTCATGTTTCAGAAATACTTATGTACCATGTAATCATCACAGTTATTTTTAACCCAAATTGTAGCATCAGACAGAAGCCGGCTATTTCACATGAAGAGACACTCGTTGACTAGCAGACCTGGCGTATCTAGAAAAATTGTTCCCGTGGAACAGCGTGAGGTCTGCTAAGTTGTTGCATTTGGCTTTAAAACTTATCGTAAACTTTGGTGACCTATTAGAGGTCTCAACAAAAGTTATTTCCTCCATAATATTACATAGATTCTTATTTGTGTTTGACTACGTTCCAGATCGACATGATCTGATTTGGCCGTCTTTTCTGAATAGTCAGCATATTTCCTCGGGTTGTTTTCATGTACAAGGCTTGTTTATAGGTCACATTACAATATAGGCAAATACAATGTGAAAATAAAAAAAGCAAGTAAAACTTCTAACATTACAACTAGAAGCAACTCCAAATGATGTAGGTTAATCCGAAACAGATCATGTTTTCTAGGAGGTTGGATATAGAGAGGACATAAAAATTAGGAGATTTTTAAAAGACACAATCCCCTCTTCCCCAAAATCTGCCATATTAGGTTACAAAAACAGTATAAGGGTAAGTTCACACAGGGTGGATACGTTGCGTAAAGGTACGTAGCGCAGGGAATTTCGGATAAAAAAAACACACCAAATTGTGGTGCAGTTTTTCGGCCGGAATGTCCGTTGCGGAAAATAGAAGATAAAAAATACGCTCATACTTACTTTCTGACGTCCTGCAGACTGGCCCCTCCTGGGATGACGTCTCATCCCATGTGACCGCTGCAGCTTGTGAACCTGCAGCGGTCACATGGAGTGAAACGTCATCCAAAGGAGGCCGGCCTGGATGAAGAAGCACAGACAGGGTATGTTCACACACACTATTTACGGACGTAATTCGGTGCGTTTTTTCCCCCGAATTACGTCCGAAATAGCGGCTCAATAGCGTCGGCTAACATCTGCCCTTTCATTAGAATGGGTCTTACGATGTTCTGTGCAGACGGTCATTTTTTTTACGCCCCGCTGTCAAAAGGCGGGGCGTAAAAAAGACGCCCGCGTCAAAGAAGTGCCTGTCACTTCCTCAGACGTAAATGGAGCTGTTTTCCATGGACTCCATGGAAAAACAGCTCCATTTAACGTCTGTAATGGACGCAGTAAAAAGCGCCTCAACATGCCATTACAGCTGAAATTACGGTGCTGTTTTCTCCTGAAAACAGCCCCGTAATTTCAGCCGTTACGGACGCTGCTGTGTGAACATACCCTAAGACATAAAATAATTGTTGGCTGACAGATCATCCAGATGACAATTAAAAAATTTGATGCCAAAACCCAGCTTAATTCATCCACGGAATTGTTTTTATATCAAGTAAGGATTTTTTTTCAGATGTAGATGAGAAAAACATTGCCTTTTGCCTCATAGTGGTTTTATTTTTGACCACTCTGGATCAACACAACATGAACAAGTAAACATGGTGGACTTGGATATATTGTAAAGATTACTTGCTGTTTAACTGTACTAGAAAACTCATTTTCATTATCCTACTATAGAATTCATAATTAACAAAGGAGGGTCCGTCCCCCCCATTCAGGACCCTCATCTAATAACCTGAGTAGACAGCAGCTACAAAGAGTGTGTCTACCTCTGGAGGAACCAGCACCTCTATGCATAACACCCTCTGTCCATTGATATCAACTTAGACTGTGTAATGCTTAATTTCCCCTGTGGTGGTGCTGCAGGGAAATCAAACACTTGCTGCCAGGTTCACCTACAGATTATAGCTAATCCCTGCGATCAGTTTATGACTAGTTGGCCCTTCTAAAAAGAAGAAATTGTCTAAAGAGGACAACCTCTTGGTGAGTTTGACACAGCAACAGTATATAACCAAGTGAAATAACCAGAAACTATGGATGATCATGATGCCATCAGCATTGGTGGTTGGACATTTTTTGTGCAATGAATCATGCTGTGCATGCAGATGTGGAGTTCAGCTAAGTATCTCCAGTACCTGCTAAAAACAATAGCAATTTGCCCAAAATCCTGGTTCAGCTAATCACTATTAATTTGAGACCAGTTTGGCCATACACATAAAGACTGTTGCCTGATCCTGTATAAATTAACAGGATCAGGCATCAGTCATTCAACATCTGATCTGACCGTTCCTCAAAGCCCTAAACATAGGGATTTATGACTATCATCCAATTGACAGTTTTAGTCCCCATCTGGCCCCCTAATGGTACATGCATGATAGTAAAAGTGTTTATCTGATCCAATAGATGTTTCTATGGGTGGGGGTGGGGCGGGGGTATTTGTTATCATTTAAATAAAAAAAAACACACACAAAAAGATTACTACAAGGTATGATTGAATATTCAGTTCAGCTAGGATAACAAATACTTTATTCTTAGTTAAGATATTCTGGCTACACCCCCACACCAGAAAGTTCAGGAAAATGTATACCGATGGTGATGTCATTGATAAGGAAGGTCCTGGCAGGGCTGTACCTAGATGATTCAATGTTTGAAGAAATCAGTAGAGCTCACATCTGGGAACAAAAGCACTTAAAGGAGTTTGTCTGGGATTAGACTCAGAATTCTCTCATATGGTAACTAGATTATTTCCCAGACTTGGGACTACTTTAAGATATACATGTATTCCACTACTATTAAAGAAAAATCATCACCAAAAAAGTTCTGTCCCATTTTAGAAAAATTTAATAACTACTACTGCTGTCAAATATTGCTACACAATATAAAGTAAAGTATGATATGTATCATGTAATTAAAGAGGTTGTACCACCATTAAATATCATATCCATTGTATAGATATAGATATATATTTACATTCTGTTAAAAAAACTATCCAGTAAAAGTTATGACATTCGCTTACATAGTATAGTGCCACCTGGTGTCCAAAGTGTATAGCAATGTGCATGTCCACCTAATGATTTGAGTGCTGCTAGATATGCATGCCTAGTCACTCTCCCCACAGCCAGGTATCTGCATACTCTGTTCAACGCAGAGCAGCTAATAGAAATAGATTTCTTCCCTGCTTGTCAGGGAAGGAGAAAAGCCCCGGAAGTAGCAAGGCAGTATAGCACAGAAGACTCCTTCTCAGCTTGTCAGGGAAGGAGAAAAGTCTCTGCAGTAGCATGGCAGTATAGCACAGAAGACTCCTTCTCAGCTTGTCATGGAAGGAGAAAAGCCTCTGCCGTAGCATGGCAGTATAGCTGAAGAGACTTCTTAGCTTTTCAGGGAAGGAGTAGAGCCCCCGCAGTAGCATGGCAGTATAGCACAGGAGACACTTTCTCAGCTTGTCAGGTAAGGAGCAAAGCTCCTGCAGTAACATGGCATTATAGCAGAGGAGACTACTTCTTAGCTGGTTAGTACTGCAAAGCTCTGCATGAACAGCAGATATAATCATCCAGGTGTTAGTTAGCTTAAAGTTGGTGCCATGCTGCAAGGCATCATGGTCCTAACATGCCCACTCAGTCGTTATTGTTTATTTAGATATACTTTCATTGGTTTCTAAGGGAGCGTATACTGTGGATGACACACAGTATATAACTTCACTTCTCTGGATCCCATGGTACCTATCTGCAGGAAAATTAAGAAAGGACAATATTATCAGCTGCCAGGTGGCAATAGAGACTGATTCTGCTCAGAACATCTCCCCCAGCAGCACAGATTAGCAGCAGCAGCAAGGGGGACACAGGAAAACAAAAAGAACAAAATTATTTTATATGCTAGAAACACTGCAAATCACTTTAAAGGGAATGTGTTGCTAGAATTATTTTTTTCTAGTTTAACAGTTAGTATATACATGATTAGACATTGTCTTATTGTTTTACATTTTTTCAGAAGTCAGGAAATATTATAAATTAGATTCTAATTTATAACATTTCCCTGTGCTGGTCACTAGAGGAAGCAATTCCAAAAATTGCAGCATTGGCTTGTGGTAAATCAACCACATTGCTTTATGCTGTAAAATTGGTGTAGACACACACACTCTAGTGAGCTCACACAATCCCCCCTCCCTTATCCTGGCTAGTGCCAGGAGAAAGGAGGGGATTGAATGTTCAAACCTACTACACTGTGTGACACCATTTTTTGAGCGAACGCACAGTGTAGTAGGATTAGATACAGTGGTAATCACACAGTAAAACACAAACAAACACAGACATAACTTACCTGCTCCTGCCGCTGCCACTGCCTTCGCTCCGTCCGCTCGCTCCGCTCCTAGTACTTGCTTCTAATCACATGTCCGGAAGCCGAGACCGGAAGTAGTCATCTTACTGTCCGGCCGCGGCTTCTGGTCCACATGGACTGCATGTATACCATAACCCTTAGATAACATAGCTAGGGATATCCTAATAGTAACTTGACACAGGACAACATGAACGTTCCTTTAACGTGGGTTCACTCGGGGTCGGCCACAGCTTTTATTATAAATATAACAAATATAATTTAACATTTTAAGGTAAACACCCGTATGCCGGCCTACCAACATAGGTGGGCATGTAGGTAATTCACCTTACCAAACCGCCAGCTGTGACAAAAGAACATTTCACCCATGAACAGAACATAAATTAATCAACACAAGAAAAGTGCAAAATGCCACACAATACAATTGTAGAAAAAAAACTTCTGCTCTGAAGGCAGTGGCATTTGCCAATGCAACTTTGAAGTATTCCTAAGGCAAACCAGCTACCCTGCACCTACGAATGCCTGTGATGGTACAATTTTTTTATTTTTTTTAATTTTTTTAACACTGAACATTAATTCCACAAGGGGCGGGAGGGAGGGAGATTGCAGTGTAACAGCCAAAAGAGGCCGAGACCCGGCTCCTTAAATACACTATTCAGGAGGGAAAAAGGAGAAGGACCATAACTCCTCCTCCCGGATGGAGGGGGCTAAGAGCAGCAGCCAGAGGTAATAAACTTATTAACCCCTACCCTTGCTGGGCATACAACAAATAGCTGAATCCCTAGCTGGGGCCCTATTAGTTTTTTACCCACATTACCTGCAGTCAAAGACCCAGCGGTTAAACACCTATGGGTCTACTAAAAATGGCGCCGGATGTCGCTCGGCCGAAGACCTTCCTTTTGTGTTAATCGACACATACAGAGATGAAAAAAAATGGCAGCCCCCATAGTGAAGTAAAAGTTAGAAAAAATAAAAAAGTAAAACACAAACACACAAATAAATAAAATTTATTTTAATAACACACTAAAATCCAATTTATATAAAAAAAAAAAAAAAATTGTGACACCCGTCCTTTAAAACAGCTATGAACAGCATTTCTGGACTTTTGGTATGAAAATGATTCATGCAATAACCCCTTTAGGGCCTTTAAGATACAATTAGCTGAGGACAGCAGTATCAGTAGGAGCAGCAGTACCTCTGAGGAACTTTTGCCCTAGATCATCAGATGTTTGTGGAGTAAGAAGTCAACATAAATCCAATGTTTGAAGTATTTGTGATTTTGCTAAATAAACTAGGTAGGTAAGTTGATGTATTTTACATTCACAAGTGCAAAGGTACAAAAAGGTCAAATGATACTGATTTTAGAACAGCAGACTTACATCTCAGGTCAACATAGATTAAAGTTGTTGTCCGGGACATGTACAACAAGGGCTGCAGGCAGCGCATAGGCTAAAATAAGAAAATAAGTTATACTCACCTACTAAATCCCCTGCCGCTCCAGCGCTTGTGCTCAGGTGGTTTCTGCCGGTCTGTTTACCACTACAGGAATTGATGACATCCCATCTTGCTGCAACCAATCTCTGGCCTCAGGGGTGATGTGCCGTTCTTGCCAGCATCACCGCTGAGGCCAGTGATTGGCTGCAGCTCAACGGAACGTCATCACTTCCTGTAAATGTTTACAGACTGGTGGAGACCACCGGAGCAGCAGACCAGGAACGGCATGGGAATTTACTAGGTGAGTATGCCATGTTTTCTTATTTTAGCCCATACCCTGCCTGCAGCCTGTGTTTTGCATTTCCCAGACAACCCTTTTTTTGCCAAAGCATACATGTTAATCCTATTACTTTCATCAACAGACCTGTACTTCAAAAAAACGTACACTACTGTTCAAAAGTTTGGGATCACCCAGACAATTTTGTGTTTTCCATGAAAATTCACACTTATATTTATCAAATGAGTTGCAAAATGACTAGAAAATATAGTCAAGATATTGACAAGGTTAGAAATAATGATTTTTATTTGAAATAATAATTTTCTCCTTCAAACTTTGCTTTGGTCTTGGAATGCTCCATTTGCAGTAATTCCAGCATTGCAGACCTTTGGCATTCTAGCTGTTAATTTGCTGAGGTAATCGGGAGAAATTTCACCCCATGCTTCCAGAAGCCCCTCCCACAAGTTGGATTGGCTTGATGGGCACTTCTTGCGTACCATACGGTCAAGCTGCTCCCACAACAGCTCTATGGGGTTGAGATCTGGTGACTGCGCTGGCCACTCCATTACAGATAGAATACCAGCTGCCTGCTTCTTCCCTAAATAATTCTTGCATAATTTGGAGGTGTGCTTTGGGTCATTGTCCTGTTGTAGGATGAAATTGGCTCCAATCAAGCGCTGTCCACAGGGTATGGCATGGCGTTGGAAAATGGAGTGATAGCCTTCCTTATTCAAAATCCCTTTTACCTTGTACAAATCTCCCACTTTACCAGCACCAAAGCAACCCCAGACCATCACATTACCTCCACCATGCTTGACAGATGGCGTCAGGCACTCTTCCAGCATCTTTTCAGTTGTTCTGCGTCTCACAAATGTTCTTCTGTGTGATCCAAACACCTCAAACTTCGATTCGTCTGTCCATAACACTTTTTTCCAACCTTCCTCTGTCCAATGTCTGTGTGCTTTTGCCCATATTAATCTTTTCCTTTCATTAGCCAGTCTCAGATATGGCTTTTTCTTTGCCACTCTGCCCTGAAGGCCAGCATCCCGGAGTCGCCTCTTCACTGTAGACGTTAACACTGGCGTTTTGCGGGTACTATTTAATGAAGTTGCCAGTTGAGGACCTGTGAGGCGTCTATTTCTCAAACTAGAGACTCTAATGTACTTGTCTTGTTGCTCAGTTGTGCAGCGGGGCCTCCCACTTCTCTTTCTACTCTGGTTAGAGCCTGTGTGTGCTGTCCTCTGAAGGGAGTAGTACACACCGTTGTAGGAAATCTTCAGTTTCTTGGCAATTTGTCGCATGGAATAGCCTTAATTTCTAAGAACAAGAATAGACTGTCGAGTTTCACATGAAAGCTCTCTTTTTCTAGCCATTTTGAGAGTTTAATCGAACCCACAAATGTAATGCTCCAGATTCTCAACTAGCTCAAAGGAAGGGCAGTTTTATAGCTCCTCTAAACAGCAAAACTGTTTACAGCGGTGCTAACATAATTGCAAAGGTTTTGAAGTGTTTTCTAATCATCCATTAGCCTTCTAACACAGTTAGCAAACACAATGTACCATTAGAACACTGGAGTGATGGTTGCTGGAAATGGGCCTCTATACCCCTATGTAGATATTGCATTAAAAACCAGACGTTTGCAGCTAGAATAGTCATTTAGCACATTAACAATGTATAGAGTGTATTTCTGATTAATTTAATGTTATCTTTATTGATAAAAACTGTGCTTTTCTTTCAAAAATAAGGAAATTTCGTAGTGACCCTAAACTTTTGAACGGTAGTGTATACGCCACGTAACTTTTTTTAGAATTGATCTCAATGGACAACGTATGCAAACGTAATGCTATACGTTTTGTATCCGTTTACATACAGTACATCTATCAGTTTTTTTTTTGTTTTTTTCTTCTATCAGTGTTCACTTATACTTTTTTTAGGTAAAAAACAGACACGAACGTATACCGATGTATGAGTATATGCTAAACGTACACGCTATAAAAAAAACGCAGACGTAAACAAAAACTGTAGACGTTTGTATACGTTTTCAATGGTCCACGTTTTTATAAGTAAACATATATACGCCCCGGCGGATAGCACAAACGCGGTGTGAATAGGGCCTAATTTTTAATTTTAATGTTTTATTATATTATTTATTTTCAGGTTAACCTGATGGCATTTGGAGTAATTATATACAAAGTTTTCAGACACACTGCGATGTTGAAATCAGAAGTTAGTTGTTATGAAAACATAAGGTAAAGGACAAAGTTTTGTGTTGATTCACATTGTGCCGTTACAAAAAAAAAAAGGCTCCAGGAAAATGGCTGATTAAAATATGCAGAGACAAGGATATTAACTATGATGAAAAAAACAAATAGAAGAACTACAATCTTCTTCCCACTGTGGTGTGGGCTGTCATGCGGTCGGAACATCCTGAAAATAATATTATGTTGGATAGACAGGTAGAAAGATAGATATATAGACAGACAGATAGACAGATAGACGGATAGATAGATAGATAGATAGATAGATAGATAGATAGATAGATAGATAGATAGATAGATAGATAGATAGATAGATAGATAGATAGATAGATAGACAGACAGATTATTCAGAGCCAATTAAAAACTGAATGGATGTTAAAAACATAATAGCCTAATAAATTAAAGCGGTTGTACAGGAATAGCAAAACATGGCTGCTGTCTTCCAAAAATAGTGCCACACCCTTCCACAGGTTGTGTGTGGTATTGCAGCTTAGCCCCATGTTCAATAAATCTGAGGTGCAATACCAGGCACAACCTGTGGACATGTGTGTCGGTGTCTTGGGAAGAAAGCAGCCATAATTCCTAAGACCCTAGTGGTAAGTGATTGAGGCTTTGGTGGCGTTAACCAGAACTAGCAGGGGGTTCTTTTTTCTCCTTTGCTATGGGGCCCCCACTGCTGTTTGCGCCCCCTGATGGTAGACATAGCTGTAAACTATTTGCATAACTTTCATCATTTGGGATTACAAATATTCATTCCATGTATACCTTATCCTTTCTTTCCGCCTGAGTTGTTTGTCTTTTCAGCGTTTCCAGAATAAATGTTTAATGTAGCTAAAAGTTATCACACAGATTTACATTATTAAACCATCTCAGAACAATTGATACATGTATTCCAAGATAATTACATTTTATTCTATGTATGAAAATTCATAACCCGGCAGACAATAAGAAAAGCTGTTTTTTTTTGTTTTTTTTAAGCTCGGCAAAGCTTCACATGATTATTATAGACAGATGTTTACTCCTGGGAATTGCTGACACTAGATTTAGAATGAAGTCATATGGCAGTGCCCGTCACCAGGGTATAGGATATTTATGGAAGACATTTGGTATAAGCTCGGAGGATTGTTATGTAGCATCAGGGCATGTATGAGCCATGTGTGAGCCATGTGTGAGCCATTTATGAGCCATGTATGAGCCATGTGTGTGCCATGTATGAGCCATGTGTGAGCCATGTGTGAGCCATGTGTGAGCCATGTATGAGCCATGTGTGAGCCATGTATGAGCCATGTATGAGCCATGTGTGAGCCATGTGTGAGCCATGTGTGAGCCATGTATGAGCCATGTATGAGCCATGTGTGAGCCATGTATGAGCCATGTGTGAGCCATGTGTGAGCCATGTGTGAGCCATGTATGAGCCATGTGTGAGCCATGTATGAGCCATGTGTGAGCCATGTGTGAGCCATGTATGAGCCATGTGTGAGCCATGTATGAGCCATGTATGAGCCATGATGTCCTTATGTGCTTAGCTTTGGGGTTTTATTACCATGATTACTACCTGTAGTAACAAATACCTTTCTTATGCAGGTCTTGTGCACGGGGGGCTCTGGCCCTTCTATTCCTTCTTGGCGTAACATGGATGTTTGGTGTCCTTCATGTTTTAAATGGGTCACTGGTCACTGCTTATCTCTTCACAATCTCCAATGCCTTCCAGGGAATGTTCATCTTCATCTTCCTCTGTGTATTGTCTAAAAAGGTTAGTGAAAAATATGTAATATTAATAATTTAATGAAGATGGTGACAAGATAGATAGATAGATAGATAGATAGATAGATAGATAGATAGATAGATAGATAGATAGATAGATAGATAGATAGATAGATAGATAGATAGATAGCTAGATAGATAGATCATAGATAGATAGATAGATAGATAGATAGATAGATAGATAGATAGATAGATAGATAGATAGATAGATAGATAGATAGATAGATAGATAGATAGATAGATATGAGATAGATAGATATGAGATAGATAGATAGATAGATAGATAGATAGATAGATAGATAGATAGATGATAGATAGATAGATAGATAGATAGATAGATAGATAGATAGATAGATAGATAGATAGATAGATAGATAGATAGATAGATAGATAGATAGATAGATAGATAGATAGATAGATAGATAGATAGATAGATAGATAGATAGATATGAGATAGATGATAGATAGATAGATAGATAGATAGATAGATAGATAGATAGATAGATAGATAGATAGATAGATAGATAGATAGATAGATAGATAGATAGATAGATAGATAATAGATAGATATGAGATAGATAGATATGAGATAGATAGATATTTGATTGATTGCTGGATAGATGTGACAGAATATGGGAATTATCAATATTTAAGTGTTAAGTATTAGGCCCCATGCACACGACCGTGCCCGCAATCCCGGCCCGCGATTGCGGGCACGGCCGGCCGCTGACTGAGTATGCGAAAGAATGGACATGTTCCATAATTCCCGGAACATTTCCACGGCACTGACACCCTTCCGTAGTGCTACGGAAAGGTGTCAGTGTTCAATAAAAGTGAATGGCTCAGTTTTTGCGGACCGCAGTTGCGGTCCGCAGAAACGGAGGCTTTTTGCTGTCGTGTGCATGGGGCCTTACAGATAGTATACAGTAGAAATACATGTAATATAATATTTAACAATAAAGTCTCACATGTAAGTCACAGAGGGACACGCAATACTTTCTCCTCCTGCCAATGACCTGCTATTTAGTTCCTATGACAACTATAAGAAAAGTCAAGTTATGCTGAAGTTATTAATAAGTACAAGTTGTAATGCAGATAAACCATAACCTGAGATATACAGTAATTACTACCCCCAGCCCGTCAGTACATCGCCTTCTCCATGATTGAACCTGCTGTTTCTGTTAATCCTCAGCAGTTTTCAGTCACTCACCTGAGACTTCTTAATAACTAGTCCCTGATTTGGGCCTTTAGAACCTGTTGAACTGATTAGAGGTCCCTTTGGATTTTGTAGATTAAAAGCTATAAACCTTTGAAAGCAAATTTTTTTTAATAAAAAGCTCAGTGTGTTTTGTGCAACTTTATAATTAGTTTTCATTCAAAATTATTTTTACTTTTTGAGAAACAGCTGCTCTGTATCCTGTATACAGAGCAGCTGTACCGTGCGCTAAGGCATGAATCGGTCAGGTCCGCGGGACTGACGGGTTCACTGACAGCGGGTCCTGCGTGTCTCTGACATGGGATGGCTAACAGGTGGATCCTGCATGTTAGGGCCTGTTCACATCAGCGTTGGCTTTCCGTTCCGGAGTTCCGTCGGAGGTTTCCGTTTGGTGAACCCCGCAACGGAAAGTCAAACTGAAACCACAGCTTCCGTTTCAGTGACCAGTGATATCAATGGTGACTGAAACATTGCTAATGGTTTCCGTTCGTCACCATTCCGGCAGCTTTCCGTTTTAACGACGTAATCAATAGCGCAGTCGACTGCGCTATTGATTCCGTCTGAATCACCTGGACAGCCTGTTGCATTCAGTGGGCACCCTGTAATGCTTCATTTCCCCTGTGGTGGCACTGAAGGGAAATTGAATACTTGCTGCCAGGCTTCCCTGCAGATTACAGCTGATCGTCCAGGTCCCAGCAGTAGGACACCCTGTGATCAGCTTATTTTCCGACAACCCTTGTAAAAATAATGACATATTCAATTTGACGGTGAACAACCCCATTAAGGATATATATGTAATAAACCAGCATGTAAGCTCTGGGTCACCTGGAAGAGAGGTCGATGTAAATAGAATTTATACTAAAGCATTATTTTAGAGGCAAACATTTATTATGTTACTTATTTCTTTGACTTTTTTGGCCCCATTTATAGCTGTATATTAATTATTGTACGAGAGATAATTCATATGCAGAATAGTTTGTATGAACTCTGAATATTTCCATAAATTATCTTTCAAAATGACTGTAATTCCGAAAGACTGGAGAGCGGGAGCATTTAAGCATTTTGACTTTATGCATCTCTCGGCATACTCACAGGGGCCCATTTACTAGAAAACAAAAACATTCTTATGGGTATGGAAATTAGAGGTTTATGAAGATCTACGGTAGATATAAAATATCTTGGTATAATTTTTCCAATAAAAACCCAATGCCTATTTGTGATGTGAGAGAGTCACGTAATATTACTGTAATAGCATTTATAAGTATATGGGTTTGAGTCTACGAAAGATATTTAAGGGGGAAATACCAAACTAGGGACCTTCAGCTCTCCAATATTTTCCAATATATGGCCAATCTTCGAGAGCTGAAAGTATGGACGATGAGGGGTGGTGTATTGTTGTATCTATGGCTATAAGGATAGAGATATATACATAAAAATATCTGTGCGCAAATCTCAACATATAGCTGCGTATAGTAATGGGGCATGTAAGAAACAGTGCCCTCTCCTTATCCGTAGTCCCTGAGATTAGATCATCAAAAAGGTGTTGACACCCAAACATCACATCCAGATGTGCTCCAAAATTAATGGTTAAAATGGAGTTAGTCTTTCAGTGGTTGCTATAGCTTGTCAATGAATTAGAATATCATCAAAAAGTTTATTTATTTCGGTAATTCAATTCAAAAAGTAAAACTCATATATTCTATAGATTCATCACACACAGAGGGATCTATTTCCAGCATTTTTTTCTTTTAATGTACAGTACATGCCCTAAATACTTGGTCAGGGCTCTTTTTGCATGAATTACTGCATCAATGTGGCGTGGCATGGAGGCGATCAGCCTGTGGCACTGCTGAGGTGTTATCAATGTGGTGTGGCATGGAGGCGATCAGCTTGTGGCACTGCTGATGTGTTATCAATGCGGCGTGGCATGTGGGCGATCAGCCTGTGGCACTGCTGAGGTGTTATTAATGCAGCGTGGCATGGGGCGATCAGCCGGTGGCACTGCTGATGTGTTATCAATGAAGCATGGCATGGATGCGATCACCCTGTGGCACTGCTGAGGTATTATTAATGCGGCGTGGCATGGGGCGATCAGCCGGTAGCACTGCTGAGGTGTTATCAATGCGGCGTGGCATGGAGGCGATCACCCTGTGGCACTGCTGAGGTATTATTAATGCGGCGTGGCATGGGGCGATCAGCCGGTAGCACTGCTGAGGTGTTATCGATGCGGCGTGGCATGGAGGCGATCAGCCTGTGGCACTGCTGAGGAGTTATCAATGCGGCGTGGCATGGGGGCGATCAGCCGGTGGCACTGCTGAGGTGTTATCAATGCGGCGTGGCATGGAGGCGATCAGCCTGTGGCACTGCTGAGGTGTTATCAATGTGGCGTGGCATGGGGACGATCAGCCTGTGGCACTGCTGAGGTGTTATCAATGCGGCGTGGCATGGAGGCGATCAGCCTGTGGCACTGCTGAGGTGTTATCAATGTGGCGTGGCATGGGGACGATCAGCCTGTGGCACGGCTGAGGTGTTATGGAAGCCCAGGTTGCTTTGATAGTGGCCTTCAGCTCCTCTGCATTGTTGGGTCTGGTGTCTCTCATCTTCCTCTTGACAATACTCTATAGATTCTCTATGGGGTTTAGGTCAGGCGAGTTTGCAGGCCAATCAAGCGCAGTGATACTGTGGTTATTACACCAGGTATTGGTACTTTTGGCAGTGTGGGCAGGTGCCAAGTCCTGCTGGAAAATGAAATCAGCATCTCCATAAAGCTTGTCAGCAGAGGGAAGCATGAAGTGCTCGGAAATTTCTTGGTAGACGCTGCGCTGACTCTGGACTTGATATAACACAGTGGACCAACACCAGCAGATGACACGGCCCCCAAATCATCACTGACTGTGGAAACTTCACACTGGACCGCAAGACACTTGAATTGATGCCTCTCCACTCTTCCTCTAGACTCTGGGACCGAGATTTCCAAATGAAATGCAAAATTTACTTTCATCTGAAAACAGAACTTTAGACACGGTGAACAGACCAACAGGCCAGTCCTTGTAAAGGCTTAGGAAACCTTTTCAGGTGTTTTGTGTTGATTCGCTGATTAGAGTGTCACACCAGGAGACGGCAATCTTCAACTTTTACCCAATATTCTCATTTTCGAAGACACTAAACTTTGGATTTTCATTAACTGTTACCATAATCATGAACATTAAAAGAAAAAAAATGCTGGAAATAGATCCCTCTGTGTGTAATGAATCTATAGAATATATGAGATTCACTTTTTGAATTGAATTACTGTAATAAATTAAGTTTTTGATGATATTCTAATTCATTGAGAAGGACTAGTATGATCCATGCTTGATAAAGGTCCTATTGTTGGACAGAAACGTCGCTGTTTGTTGGCTGAATAAACCACTTTATTTTCACCACTTTGAGTGCTGCAAGATCTCTACTTCTATATACTACCTAGTCCTTGGATCTGGATGGCTTGCTTGGCACCTGTGCATCCTCTCTAGTGAGTGCTGCTGTTTTCTTTTGTTGCTATATATATATATATATATATATATATATATATATATATATATATATATATGAAAAAGGTCCCATAGCAGGACAGGCAACGTTGCAGCTTGTATTGACTGAATAAACCAATTTATTTTTACTACATTGGAGTGCTGTGGGATTTCTTCTATATTTATCTATATCCCTTGGATTGGGATTACCTGCCTGCACCCGTTACCATTTTGGACTTGAAGGCTTTATTCAGACGAACGTGAATTACGTCAGTGCAACGCGCGTGATTTGCACGCGCGTTGCACGGACCTATATTAGTCTATGGGGCCGTGCTGACATGTCCGTGATTTTTACTCAGCGTGAGTCCGCTGAAAAAAAGTCACAACATGTCCGTTCTTTGGGCGTTTTTCGCGCATCACGCACCCATTGAAGTCAATGGGTGCGTGAAAACCACGCATGTCGCACGGAAGCACTTCCGTGCGAACAGCGTGATTCGCGCAACAGCTGTCAAAAGGATGAATGAAAACAGAAAAGCACCACGTGCTTTTCTGTTTACAAACATCCAAATGGAGTGTCATAATGATGGCGGCTGCGCGAAAAGCACGCAGCCGCGCATCATATGCTGCTGCCCCACGGAGCTGTTAAGTGGCTTTTGCGCACACAAAACGCAGCGTTTTTGCGTCCGCAAAAACGCCACGTTCGTGTGAATAAAGCCGAATATTGAGTACTGCTTACTCCTGTTTGTGTCATATATATATATATATATATATATATATATATATATATATATACAGTGAAGGAAATAAGTATTTGATCCCTTGCTGATTTTGTAAGTTTGCCCACTGTCAAAGTCATGAACAGTCTAGAATTTTTAGGCTAGGCTAATTTTACCAGTGAAAGATAGATTATATTTTAAAAAAAACAGAAAATCACATTGTCAAAATTATATATATTTATTTGCATTGTGCACAGAGAAATAAGTATTTGATCCCTTTGGCAAACAAGACTTAATACTTGGTGGCAAAACCCTTGTTGGCAAGCACAGCAGTCAGACATTTTTTGTAGTTGATGATGAGGTTTACACACATGTTAGATGGAATTTTGGCCCACTCCTCTTTGCAGATCATCTGTAAATCATTAAGATTTCGAGGCTGTCGCTTGGCAACTCAGATCTTCAGCTCCCTCCATAAGTTTTAGATGGGATTAAGGTCTGGAGACTGGCTAGACCACTCCATGACCTTATTGTGCTTCTTTTTGAGCCACTCCTTTGTTGCCTTGGCTGTATGTTTTGGGTCATTGTCGTGCTGGAAGACCCAGCCACGAGCCATTTTTAATGTCCTGGTGGAGGGAAGGAGGTTGTCACTCAGGATTTGACGGTACATGGCTCCATCCATTCTCCCATTGATGCGGTGAAGTAATCCTGTGCCCTTAGCAGAGAAACACCCCCAAAACATAATGTTTCCACCTCCATGCTTGACAGTGGGGACGGTGTTCTTTGGGTCATAGGCAGCATTTCTCTTCCTCCAAACACGGCAAGTTGAGTTAATGCCAAAGAGCTCAATTTTAGTCTCATCTGACCACAGCACCTTCTCCCAATCACTCTCAGAATCATCCAGATGTTCATTTGCAAACTTCAGACGGGCCTGTACATGTGCCTTCTTGAGCAGGGGGACCTTGCGGGCACTGCAGGATTTTAATCCATTACGGCGTAATGTGTTACCAATGGTTTTATTGGTGACTGTGGTCCCAGCTGCCTTGAGATCATTAACAAGTTCCCCCGTGTAGTTTTCGGCTGAGCTCTCACCTTCCTCAAGGTCAAGTATACCCCACGAGGTGAGATTTTGCATGGAGCCCCAGATCGATGTCGATTGACAGTCATTTTGTATGTCTTCCATTTTCTTACTATTGCACCAACAGTTGTCTCCTTCTCACCCAGCGTCTTACTTATGGTTTTGTAGTCCATTCCAGCCTTGTTAAAGAGGCTCTGTCACCAGATTTTGCAACCCCTATCTGCTATTGCAGCAGATAGGCGCTGCAATGTAGATCACAGTAACGTTTTTATTTTTAAAAAACGAGCATTTTTGGCCAAGTTATGGCCATTTTTGTATTTATGCAAATGAGGCTTGCAAAAGTACAACTGGGCGTGTTGAAAAGTAAAAGTACAACTGGGCGTGTATTATGTGCGTACATCGGGGCGTGTTTACTACTTTTACTAGCTGGGCGTTCTGATGAGAAGTATCATCCACTTCTCTTCAGAACGCCCAGCTTCTGCCAGATCACGCTGTGACGTCACTTCCCCAGGTCCTGCATCGTGTCAGACGAGCGAGGACACATCGGCACCAGAGGCTACAGTTGATTCTGCAGCAGCATCAGCGTTTGCAGGTAAGTAGCTACAACAATTTACCTGCAAACGCCGATGCTGCTGCAGAATCATCTGTAGCCTCTGGTGCGGATGTGTCCCCGCTCGTCTGACACGATGCAGGACCTGGGGAAGTGACGTCACAGCGTGATCTCTCGAGAACACGGCTGTGTCTGCACTGCCAGAAGCTGGGCGTTCTGAAGAGAAGTGGATGATACTTCTATACACAACGCCCAGCTAGTAAAAGTAGTAAACACGCCCCGATGTACGCACATAATACACGCCCAGTTGTACTTTTACTTTTCAACACGCCCAGTTGTACTTTTGCAAGCCTCATTTGCATAAATACAAAAATGGTCATAACTTGGCCAAAAATGCTCGTTTTTTAAAAATAAAAACGTTACTGTAATCTACATTGCAGCGCCGATCTGCTGCAATAGCAGATAGGGGTTGCAAAATCTGGTGACAGAGCCTCTTTAAGGTCTATGATCTTGTCCCTGACATTCTTAGAAAGCTCTTTGGTCTTGCCCATGTTGTAGAGGTTAGAGTCAGACTGATTAATTGAGTCTGTGGACAGGAGCAGGGGCGTAACTAGGAAAGACTGGGCCCCATAGCAAACTTTTGACTGGGGCCCCCCCTCCCCTGGGTGTCACACAACCCCCCCCCTTGTAGATAGTGCCTTTTTTACAAACCCCCCCCTTTTGATAACGCCATACAGCCCCCCTGTAGATAACACCATACAGCCCCCCTGTAGATAACGCCATACAGCCCCCTTTGTAGATATCTACAGAGGGGGCTGTATGGCGCTATCTACAGAGGGGGCTGTATGGCGTTATCTACAGAGGGGGCTGTATGGCGTTATCTACAGAGGGGGCTGTATGGCGTTATCTACAGAGGGGGCTGTATGGCGTTATCTACAGAGGGGGCTGTATGGCGCTATCTACAGGGGGGACTGTATGGCACTATCTACAGGGGGGCTGTATGGCGCTATCTACAGAGGGGGCTGTATGGCGTTATCTACAGAGGGGGCTGTATGGCGTTATCTACAGAGGGGGCTGTATGGCGTTATCTACAGAGGGGGCTGTATGGCGTTATCTACGGGGGGGTTGTATGGCGTTCCCTACAGGGGGGGACTGTATAGCGTTCCCTACAGGGGGGGATTGTATGGCGTTCCCTACAGGGGGGCTGAATGGCACTATCTACAGGGGGGGCTGTATGGTGCTATCTACAGGGGGGCTGTATGGTGTTATCTACAGGGGGGCTGTATGGTGTTATCTACAGGGGGGCTGTATGGTGTTATCTACAGGGGGGCTGTATGGCGCTATCTACAGGGGGGCTGTATGGCGTTATCTACAGAGGGGACAGTATGGCGTTATCTAGAGGGGGTACTGTATGGCGTTATCTACGGGGGGGCTGTATGGCGCTCCCTACAGAGGGGGCTGTCTGGCGTTATCTACAGTGGGCACTGTATGGCGTTCCCTACAGGGGGGGTCTGTAGGGAATGCCATACAGCCCCCCTGTAGGGAACGCCATACAGCCCCCCCTGTAGGGAACGCCATACATCCCCCCCCTGTAGGGAACGCCATACAGCGTCCCCCCCTGTAGGGAACGCCATACAGCGTCCCCCCCTGTAGGGAACGCCATACAGCGTCCCCCCCTGTAGGGAGCGCCATACAGCGTCGTCGTCCCTGTAGGGAACGCCATACAGCGTCCCCCCCTGTAGGGAACACCATACAGCATCGTCCCCCCTGTAGGGAACGCCATACAGCGTCGTCCCCCCTGTAGGGAACGCCATACAGCGTCGTCCCCCCGTAGGGAACGCCATACAGCATCCCCCCCCTGTAGGGAACGCCATACAGCGTCCCCCCCTGTAGGAAACGCCATACAGCGTCCCCCCCTGTAGGGAACACCATACAACGTCGTCGTCCCCCCCTGTAGGGAAAGCCATACAGCGTCGTCGTCCCCCCTGTAGGGAACGCCATACAGCGCCCCCCCCCTGTAGGGAACGCCATACAGCATCCCCCCCTGTAGGGAACGCCATACAGCATCCCCCCCCTGTAGGGAACGCCATACAGCGTCGTCCCCCCTGTAGGGAACGCCATACAGCATCGTCCCCCCTGTAGGGAACGCCATACAGCGTCGTCCCCCCTGTAGGGAACGCCATACAGCGTCGTCCCCCCGTAGGGAACGCCATACAGCATCCCCCCCCCTGTAGGGAACGCCATACATCGTCCCCCCCCTGTAGGGAACGCCATACAGCGTCGTCGTCCCACTGTAGGGAACGCCATAAAGCGTCGTCGTCCCCCCTGTAGGGAACGCCATACAGCGCCCCCCCCCTGTAGGGAACGCCATACAGCGTCCCCCCTCCCAAAAAAATGCGACCTACAGTGTGTCCTAATAAAAGACATGCATCCCCTATCCACAGGATAGGGGATACATGTGTGATCGCTGGCAGCGATAGGGAGAACGGGGGACTGAAAGTCCCCTGAAGTTCTCCATGACTAACCTCTGACTTCCGGCGTCTGTGTCGGCAGCTCAATAAAAATGAAAGGAGCACTGGTCACGCATGCGCACAAGCGGGACCGGCGCTCCATTCATTTCTCCGGAGCTGCCGACACAGACCCCGGAAGTCCGAGGTTTGTGATGGAGAACATTGGGGGACTTTAAGTCCCCCGTTCTCCCTATCGCTGCAGGCGATCACACATGTATCCCCTGTCCTGTGCATAGGGGATACATGTCTTTTGTTTAATGGCAGAGCGGGGAGATACCTCCCTGCTCTGCCGTACTGTTCAGTGGCGTCCCGCTGTAGCAGCCATAGCGGCTGCTAGCGGAGCCTCCGGCCATGGTGGGGGCCCGTGCCGGCGGGCGACACGGGCCCCCTCATGCCGCGGGCCCCGTAGCAGCCGCTACTGCTGCTACGGCGGTAGTTACGCCACTGGACAGGAGTCTTTTATACAGGTGACCATGTAAGAGCTGTCTTTAATGCAGGCACCAAGTTGATTTGGAGCGTGTAACTGGTCCGGAGGAGGCTGAACTCTTAATGGTTGGTCGGGGATCAACTACTTATTTCTCTGTGCACAATGCAAATAAATATAGATCATTTTGACTATGTGATTTTCTGTTTTTTTTTTTTTTAATATAATCTATCTCTCACTGGTAAAATTAACCTAGCCTAAAAATTCTAGACTGTTCATGTCTTTGACAGTGGGCAAACTTACAAAATCAGCAAGGGATCAAATACTTATTTCCTTCACTGTATGTCTTAGTTCTACTGTGATGGACTTCCACTTCATTTTGGAACATGGCTGTTGAGATTCATATTCATTTCAGCCACTAGAGTATATATATCTATCTATACTATATAGATGATCAGAAACTATATATATATGTATATATATATATATATATGTATATATATATATATATATATATATATATATACATATATATATATATATATATATATATATATATATATATATATATATATATATATATAAATGTTACATGGTTTCTGATTATTTCTATAAAATGAATCGACATCTACTGAACATTCTGGGTTTGTTTTTTGCATTCTACAATAGATATATATATATTGGGCATGACTACCTGGGGCCAAATTCCAAGTTTTACTATGGAGCCCCGTGGTTACTTGTTTCACCCCTGCTGTTGACTTATCCTTTAACTGCGGCATCACTTTTTGCTTTATTCCTGAGTGGTAACATCTCTATGTATTATCCCCTGTACTGTGACAATGTTATTGGTTTCTTTCTCCTGCGTTGTGATGTCATTGTGTGCATGTTGAGATTTGCATGTTTTTTTGCTGTGCTCTGATACCATTGTACACCTCATCCCTGTACTGTTACATCACTATGTACATTATTCTTGCGCTGTGAAGTAACTTTGTTCATAGTCCCTGTATTGTGACATCACTGTTTGTATAATTCTTAGGCTGTAATTTCAAGGAGTAGATGATTTTTGTGACATCACATGTTAATTATCTCCATGCTATGACATCACTGTGTGTTGTATCCCAGTATTTGTTGACAGATGAACTTGATGGACATGTGTCTTTTTTCAACCTAAGTAACTATGTGACTGTATGCATATAGCAACATTTAACCCATAAGTCTCCCCTCCCCATACTAAAATTAACATCACACCGACACATAACTCTCTTTTAAAGTGGGGTTGACACGGGGGTCGGCAACAGCTTTATTAACACAATAAATGTAAATAACAAATTTACCAAATATAAAACGCAATGACCTTAACATTGGTCAATAACAACCTGTATGCCTGCCTAACCAAGGACATGTAGGTAAATCCCCTTCTACTACCGCCTGCTGTGACATAACACCGTAATACCACATATCTCACCCATACATCATTGTCCAAAACAAACCAATAACCACCGCATTGAGAACCATGTGAAACACATTGTTTCCTCCTTCTCCTTTTTTTTTTTTTCTATTTACATTTTCAAAATGTTTTTATTTTTTTAATTTTTTTTTATGCATTCTACCGTACATTTATTTTCCTTTCCTTTTTTGTTTTGTTTTTTTATCTCCATCCAAATAACCGTAAATATTGAGGCCTCTTTGGTTGCATTTTATTTATTTTTTTAATTACATACACGTTCCACCACGCACCAACTAACTCATACCTTTAGATTAACCATACCTAAGGGAGGGAGGGAGGGAACATTTCTGACAAAGAGGCCCACTACAGGTAAGCAGCCCCTTATATAACCCCTTCCCATACACTAAAACCGCCCCCTCTCCTCCTCTAACTCCCCCCCCCTGCCTAAATGACTCACCCCTGTAACAGAGAGGGGGGAGGGGAGCCAACTCCCCAGCCTCACTTAACCCCTTCCCTGCAACAGTCCCTGGCTCAGCGGCTAAATGCCTGTGAGCCCCCATAACTATGATATCACTGTCAACATTATTCCTGTATTATAACTTTATTAACTTCATGACCCCTTTACTGTGACATAATCCTTCGTATTGTCTCTATGCTGTGACATCACTGTGTGCATTGTCTCCTTACTGTGATGTCACTAATCACATTATATCATTACTGTGACATCACTGTGTGCATTATTCCTGTACTGTGACATCACTGTGCACTACTGTGATATCTCTGTGAATACTGTATCACTACTGTGACATCACTGTGTGCATTATTCCTGTACTGTGACATCACTGTGCACTACTGTGATATCTCTGTGAATACTGTATCACTACTGTGACATCACTGTGTGCATTATTCCTGTACTGTGACATCACTGCACACTATATCACTACTGTGACATACCTGTGTGCATTATCCTTGGAATGTGACTTCACAGTGCACATGATTCATGTGCTGTGACTACTACATATTGAGTTAATTTCCCCTTTACTTTGACATCACTATATGCAATATTTCTGTACGGTGACATCACTTCGTGCATTATCCCTGTACTGTGACGTCACTATCTGCATTATCCCTGTGCATTACAGAAAGACACGTGGCACAGAGTGAGGCCTCATTTACACGAGCGTAATATACGCGCGTGCGACGCGCGTGCTTTTCACGCGTGTCGTACGCACCTATATTACTCTATGGGGCAGTTTAGACGATGCGTGAATTTTGCGCAGCGTGAGTGCGTTGCGTAAAACTCACGACATGTTCTATAATCGTGCGTTTTTCACGCAACACGCACCCATTGAAGTCAATGGGTGCGTGAAAACAATGCATGCCACACGGACGCTACTGCGTTGCATGCGCGAAAATCACGCAAGAGCTGTCAAAAGGATGAATGTAAACAGAAAAGCACCACGTGCTTTTCTGTTTACAAACATCCAAACGGAGTGTCAAATTAGAGATGAGCGCACCGAACTTCACCGGGTTCGGCCGAACTCGTTTTGACCGAACCCGGCAAAAAATGTTCGGGTACGCGACGTCAGGAGACAGTCACTGCCCACGGTGCTCAAAGACTTAAACTGTTTCAGCACCATGGACAGTGACTTTCGATCACAATATACATATGCGTGAAAAAAAAAAGAGAAGTTCTGACTTACCGATAAGTCCCGGCTCCTTCCTCCAGTCCGACCTCCCGGGATGACAATTCAGGCCAAGTGACAGCTGTAGCCAATCACAGGCCAAGCACAGGCTGCAGCCAATCACAGGCTGCAGCGGTCTCATGGCCTGCCGCGTCATCCTGGGAGGTGGGGCCGGATGACAAGAGAGGGACGCGTCACCAAGGCAACGGCCGGGAGACCGGACTGGAGGAAGCAGGCAGTTCATGGTAAGTTTGAACGTCTTTTTTTATTCACAGGTTGGTGTATATTGTGATCGGCATTCACTGTCGAGGGTGCTGAAAGAGTTACTGCCGATCAGTTAGCTCTTTCAGCACCTTGGACAGTGACGGGCGTCGACTACCTCATCTCTATTATGGCGGCTGCGTGAAAATCACACAGCCGCGCATCATACACGGAGCTGTCAAATGCCTTTTGCGCGCGCAAAACGCAGCGTTTTTTGCGCGCGCAAAACGCACACGCTCGTGTAAATCAGGCCTGAAGACCAAAATTATCATAAGCTTTTTATGTTCTAAACTTGCTGTTGAAGGTTTTCATAATAGTGTGGGGCCCCATGGTTACATTTTACTCTCCCGATACCTATTGTAGTGCATGTAATTCATATACAAATGTGCAATATAATTTTTATTGATTTTTGTTTTTTGTTTTTTTTTACATTCTTTTTTGAAATTTTACAATTTGCATTTTTGGACAAGTTTTCTGTTTGCAGACCTTACAAATGAAAGATTTACTTTCTTCTGCAGATACAAGAAGAATACTACAGATTATTCAAAAACGTGCCGTGTTGTTTTATGTGTCTGAGATAAACAGATGGACCGGCAGTGATTTACAGCAAACATTGGTGCCAGCTCAGTAAAGAGATCTCCCACACGATGGAACGAGACATCATCCACTTATATGACGGCTGTAATTGTGTCTTTTACTGAAGGTCGCAGGATCCATTTTTCTTTACTACGCTATACAAGCCGTTCTTTATTTTCCTTTGAAGTTCTACGCTTGCTCTAGTGCGAGAAATAAAGTACAGTATTATAGTATACAAGCAATAAGGGTGCAATGAAAACCATATTACACCAGCTCCAAAAATTACTGTCTGACTTTAATAGTAACTAATCAGTCCAAATCTGAAAAAGTACCCCCAGCAATTACATGTATTTAATAGTACTGGTCTCCTCATAGGGGCAGAGGGACCATTTGGGCCCCTTAGATGCCAGGGCCATGTTGCGACCGTAACTTCTGCACCCCTTATAATTTTGCCCCTGTTACTGTGTACAGTATATTTTATGTTATTTAATAAGCCTCGATGTCTTTTGTTTCTTTATATGCGTACAATGAATATACAGCAATGAGCGGCAGGTTTGCCCTTTGTTTTTGCAATGTGCAATATGTTACATAATATGTTATATAGCGGAGCAGTATATCTGTATAATGGGTGGGATGTTTATGTTTACTGAACAGCTGGTCGGAGTTTGCAATGATTTGAAGAACATTTACAAAATGAGACAACCTAGCAACTGGATATACTGGAGCTGACAAAATTAGGACAAAGTGGGCCTAAGATTTAACGTACATTAACTCTGCTACATCCAGAAATGCCATATATCCGGTCTGTCGTCAACAGGTCCCCACGCGTTTCAGGCCAAATTTGTTGGTAGATAGAACTAAAGAGTTTTAAGTCAATGCCATAAATGCAAAAAGGAATGGGAGGGGGTTATTTAGAAAAGGTTCCCTGGAGGTGGGACTGGTGCCGAATTGCCCCTCCCCGTAATGTTTTTACCCTACTCCAATAACTGTTAGAGCTATGTATTAGGATGGGATGACATGTAGACCCTAGACCAAGTCAACATCACTGTAGTTTTTCTTTTACACTAAACAGCAGTCCAGAGCTGCAAATCTTGGTGGGGGGGGGGGGGCAATAACAAAAAGTTTTGGCCCTTTTGATTTCATTATACACCCCAAAACCTCTACGGTAATTAGAAAAATACAAATAATTTGCGTATTCATTTGCACTCACAAGCAGCTTAAAGACAATCAATCAACTCTCCTGACATGTCGGTTTTAGTAAATACTTGCAATTCCCATAAAATAGTAATGCTGGGCATCTTAGAATTCTGCATTCTGCCGTTCTTCTGTTATTCCTCCTGGAAATGTATAAGCACATTGACAATTGGTGAGTTAACTGGTGAGTGACAGACCGTGTAGGGACATTTGGAATGGGAATGGTAATGCCCAGCTGATTATTCATACATTGCCAAGAGGAATAACAGAGGATCAGCACAACTTAGAGTTCTAAGAAAAAGTGCTCATTTTTAATGGCTTTTTGTGTCATATATGGCAGCAAAATATACATATTAGATGGTATTACGTTTTCCCCTTTTAAACACATTATTTAAAGGGAAACTCCACATAAAATCATCCTCTGTCATCTACAATCGACTTGCCAAATATATATAAACAATGACTGTGGACGATTCTCATAACGAGATGTCCACACAGGGAAAACTCCCACTCAACCCGAAAGCTAAAGCATCTTCAAGCGTTAAATTATATTATTTAGGAAGTAATTTTTCAGAAATGGAAATCTCCATTTTCATCTTCTGACATGTCTATGTGGGTGGAATTCTCCTTCAGTTATACAGCATATGTTCTGCTGCCCTTGGACATGATACTGCTCGGATATAGCAATTCTGTGTCATACCCAAGGGCAACAAAAAAAAAAAACAACAATCATATTATGAACCTGGTGATGAAAATACTTGGCTGAAAAGGTCAATGATTCTTACAGGTTGTATCCTATGTATGTACATGACGTATCTCTTTTCATATATGTCACAATAACTAGAATTATCCGGACATGTAAATGTCAAGACACGTACCTCCGCCTCTTCTTCTATTATTATTATTATTTTTTACAAAAGAAATAATAAAGAATATATTTATAACAATACAGTTGAATCATTATTTGCGGTAGTAATTTTTATTCTATATTTCACTAGTACTGACAGCTGAAAAACAACAAATCTGCATAAAATACACAGCTAGAAGTTCTAAAGATATTTATAACATAATGGAAATTACTGTTTTTCTCCCTGGGAATATCAATGAGGTGGTCTTACGTCTAACAAATTCAACCGGGGAACGGCCTTATCGGTCGCGTGGCGCTCCTCTGCTGGCGATGCTGTACGGGGTGCCACAGAATGCCTGGCACTGGAGGTTTGCCACCACCACCATGAATTGTATAGCACTGTTATTAGATTCTTTTATGTAGGGAGTTGTATGTGGGTATTAATTGAGCACTATATGGTGGTATTTACGTTGTGTGGCGTTGCAACGGATATTATGTTTGCAGTCTATAGTGGCGGCAGTACTTTTTTTTTTTTTTTTTTAAAAAGTCACATTTTATTGAGAACACAAGAATTACAGCATAGGCACCACAAAAAAAAAGCATAGCATATAGGTATTAGCAATGGTGTACGCACCTGTACAGAGATATAAAGCATTTTAGAAGAAAACATAAATCAAACTAAGGCTGGGTTCACACGAGCATGTTCGGTCCGTAGGACGGAACATATTTCGGCCGCAAGTCCCGGACCGAACACAGTGCAGGGAGCCGGGCTCCTAGCATCATAGTTATGTACGACGCTAGGAGTCCCTGCCTCTCCGTGGAACTACTGTCCCGTACTGAAAACATGATTACAGTACGGGACAGTTGTCCTGCAGCGAGACAGGGACTCCTAGCGTCGTACATAACTATGATGCTAGGAGCCCGGCTCCCTGCAGTGTGTTCGGTCCGGGACTTGCGGCCGAAATACGTTCTGTCCTTTACGGACCGAACATGCTCGTGTGAATCCAGCCTAACAGAACAAAACAGCTTTCCATTAATTCACAGGATGGCAAATGAAATGCATCATATAAAGAGTATGTAGCGAAGGAGCAGGTAAATCGCAGGAGAACTTCAGCAGCAAGCAGGTTTAGGAAGTATGTGGATTGGCCGGGTTGCGAGATTTTCAGAAAACTTATTCGGGCAGCCACGTGCTTCATAAGTAAGTTTGTAAAAAGGGACGGGGGAATTAATTGGTGCAGTCAACGCTTGTAACGTAGGGAACTTAGGATGTTTCTGGTTCAGAAGAATAATCTTTTTTGCATAAAACAGTAGCAATGCAGAGGCGTATCAAGGTTCTCCAGCACCCGGCGCAAAGATTCAGATTGCCCCCCCCCCCCACTTCTTTCCCGATATTTCCTTCCCCCTCGCCAGGTTTGCTTTATCTACCAATCAATGAGTTGTCATTTTTTTTTCACCATTTTTTTAATGTAACACGAGCATAAAACTTTTTGTTAATTTTACATGCGATATAGTTCTATAAGGCCTTATTAACACGAGCGTATTTCACGTCCGTGTTACGCGCGTTAAAACAACGGACGTCACACTGACCTATGCAATTCAATGGGGCCATTCAGACATTTAGTGTTTTTCACGCAGCATGTGTCCGCTGCATGAAACTCACTGCATGTCCTATTCTTATGCGTTTTTTGTGCATCACGCACCCATTGAAGTCAATGGGTGCGTGAAAAAAAACGGACAGCACACGGACGTCATCTGTGTGCTGTCCGTGTTTTTCACGCACCAGTTGCTAAAGAAATGATGAGGAAAAAATAAAACACCTCCTTCAGTTTTTTTTGCTGATGTAAAAAACGCGTAACATACGGATGACATACGCGTGTAAAAAACACAGACGCGCACCGTACACGGATGCCACAGGGAACTGCAGCGCAGGAGAAACGCTACGTTTTTTTACGTGTGCAAAATGGACACGTTCGTGTGAATTAGGCCTAAGGGAGTTACCATAACAATAAATTAAAAGAAAATATAATAAAGAGGTCACACACAGCCCCCCTCTTGTAGATAGTGACACACACAGACTCCCTGTAGATAGCGCCACACACAGCTCCCCTAAAGATAGCTCCACACACAGCCCCCCTAAAGATAGCTCCACACACAGCCCCCCTAAAGATAGCTCCACACACAGCCCCCCTAAAGATAGCTCCACACACAGCCCCCCTTGTAGATAGTGCCACACACTGCCCCTCTCTTGTAGTTAATGCCACACAGCCCCCATGTTGTAGATCGCGCCACACACAGACCCCTTGTAGATATTGTGCACAACCCTCCGTTAGTGCCACACCTCACCTGGTACTTAGTGCCAAACCCCCTCGTACATAGTGCCACACTGCCCCCCCTTGTACTTGGTGCCACACAGCCCCCCCTTGTACTTAGTACCACACAACCCCCTCCCCTTTGTACTTAGTGCCACACAAACCCTCTCCCCCCTTTTACTTAGTGCCACACAACCCCCCTCGCTCTTGTACTTAGTGCCACACAACCCCCCTCCCCCTTGTACTTAGTGCCACACAACCCTCCTCCCCCTTGTAATTAGTGCCACACAACCCCCTCCCCTCTTGTACTTGGTACCAATGAACCCCCCTCCTCCTTGCACTTAGAGCCACACTGCCACCAAAGCGGAGAGGGTTAGCGGTAGCCTGCCGGGCCGGCACCGATCCCAGTCAGAACGCCGCTGCAAGACACCATGCCTCCTCCCAACGCTGATCGCTGCTGCAGCCGTCTGGCATAGAGGGCGCCTGTCACCGGCGATCAGCTGTTTTGATACGGCTGCTCTGCGGCGCCACCCCCCCCCTTCCCTACCTCCGAGTTGCACCCGGGGCACATGCCCCGTCTGCCCCCCTCTAGCTACGCCCCTGAGCAATAACATAAGGGATCTGGTAGCAACATTGGGAATAAGGTCCTCTACCAGAAGAGGTAAGCAT
The DNA here is from genome assembly GCF_050947455.1 of Rhinoderma darwinii. Lineage (NCBI taxonomy): Eukaryota > Metazoa > Chordata > Amphibia > Anura > Rhinodermatidae > Rhinoderma > Rhinoderma darwinii. Next base: position 18,425,491 of record NC_134693.1, on the reverse strand, counting down.
ACTTTAGGGTTCAATATACGAGGAAGCCCGATTTTGGACCTGAGAAACTCCAGGACCTCCAACCAAAATGTAGATATGATCGAACACTTCCAAAACATGTGCAGGAAGGAGCCGTCCTCCCTCCAGCACCAGGGGCACATAGGGGAAGAAAGCTTCCCCCCTCTGAACAACTTAGATGGGGTGTAGTAAATTTGGTGGAAGAACTTAAATTGAATGAGTCGATCCCTTGCAGAGATCAATAGACCAGTCAGGACACCCAGGAGTTCCGCATGATCCTCCGTAGAAACAGAGGGTAGGATCTGGGACCATCTATCTAGTGCTCTATCAGTTTTATCGGTAGAAACCCGTGATAATTGTTTAGTGTGGATAGCGGCTTGGTCAGTGTCTATAGCATTGCTACTTAGCCAACTGTATAGAAGCGTTATTTTGGCACCGTAATGTATGTCACTTATAATTAGACAGTGTATGGCATGATTATCTGTGCAGTGTATGACCGTACACCATATGTGGGGTCAGGGACCAACAGTAGGTACCGCACCAGCCATCAGCCAATAATAGGCCAGGCCTAGATGCAATAATAATTTATGTTAATTTGATCAAATCTATTGTATAACTCACAAGGCTATTTATTTGTAATGTACAGCCAGAAAACTGGTATTAAAGGAGTAATTTCCCTTTAAGGAGACCCTTTAATCCTTACGCTGTATAATAAGCATTTTGTATGTATACCCGGGGTATTGGTGTTGATCAAAATATTGCTCTCAGATCACATCCAGCTTTTCATCATCATTCCTTCAACTTACGCTTCCTAGTTTCAGAGTGCACTGCATATTTTGCGGCATACTGCAACTTTGTCAGGATGAGCTCACCCTGCAACTTTTTCTCCTCCACTCAGATGTAAATGGAAAGCTGCTGTCAACAGTGTCAATTACAATTGCATTTCATGCATTGTAATTGTTGTGAGTTCATTAAGTAAATTTAATTGAAAAAGTTTCCTTTTTTTTGTAACCTATGAAGCAATTCACAGTTTTACACTAGTTTAAAGTCTTTGCCCATAGCAACCGGAATCTAGCAACTGACTGGATGCCATGGGTAACACCACAGGTTTCATACGCACTGAGGGCACGTTCAGACGTGGCAGAGTTTTTCTGGTGCAGATTTGGGGCAATTACGCAACGAATCTGCACCAACATTTGCATATTTGACAGGTAATTCAGACCTTGAAAAAACACAGCGGACTTGCCACAGATTTCAGTTTTTGTATTGCAAAGGCTGAAATCCGCAGTGAAATTCCGCTTCTTCTTCGCAACAGTCAGTGCATGCTGCGGAGGGAAAATTTTGCACTGCAGCCTATGGACCGCAGTGGAGTTTTCCGCAACATCTGAACTAACTTGCCTAAAAATGTATTGAAACAAATGTAAAAAACGGCCGCAGGAGAATTCCACAGCAATTCCGCCACGTTTGAATGTGCCCTTATAGACACCATATAAAGTGTAATGCAATAACTGCGGCATAAAAGTTAAAAAAAAATAAAATCGTATACAATTTCCCTCACGTTTATTATTACCCTACGTGTGTGTTGCAGACAATATTTATTTTGTGATATTATCTGTGATTTTTTTTTTTTATTCAAAATAATAAAAAGAAAACTTTTGCCAAAAATGAAAAATTTTAGATTTTTAATATATTTTCTTTCCGTGGATTTTATTTAATGTATTTATTTTGACACATTTATTTGTGTAAGAAAAAGTGGTGCAGGGGCTTCCAAATATATGCCATTCAGACGGACCGTGGAATCTTTATCATGTTCCTCAAACCATTCCTGGACAATTATGTGAGGGAGCAATATCCTACTGAAAGATGGCACTGCTATTAGCAAATACTGCTACCGTGAAGGGGTGTACTTGGTCTGCAGAAATGTTTAGTAGGTGGTACACGGGGGCGTAGCTATAGGCTGTGCAGAGGTAGCAGTTGCCCCCGTTCCTGGAGCTTGAGGGGGCCCAAAAGCCCCTCAGCCGCATAAGAAGACACCAGTATTATAAATGATATATGGTAGGTGGGGGCCCTATTATACATTTTGCTTCGGGGCCCAGGAGCTTCAAGTTACGCCTCTGGTGGTAGATGTCAAAGTTACATCCACATGAATGCCAGGACCCATTGGCCACAGCATAACATTGCCTCCGCCAGCTTGTCTTAATCCCATAATGCATCCTGGTGCCATCTATTCCCCTGGTAAGCGACACCCTCACCCAGCCGTCCACATGATGTAAAAGAAAACGTGATTCATCAGACCAACCATCTTCTTCCATTACTCCCTGATCCCGTGTTTGACCATACCCTAAATGAAAACTGTAGGCCTTAATGATCAAAAACAGGCCTTGTTGCCCATAGCAACCAATCACAGTGCAGCTTTTATTTTACTTGATCAGTTTAGAAGATGAAAGCTTACCTCTGATTGGTTGCCATGGGTAACAAGGTCAGTTTGACTGTCCAACTGTTTTCATAAATGAGGTCCCATTTTATTTTATTTAAATGACCAAAACGGCCCTAAAATGTGAATCCGTCTTCATGTCGAATAGTCCGTTTTTTTTCTAGACCTAATAATAATGCAGTTTGTTTTCATTGACTAAAGGAGATAAATGACTAATAGACAAATCTGTTGTTTTCCACATTATAAGCTTTCAGATCACACATATTAGAGGATTTGCTAAGGCTCCTGTTTATTTTCACCGTTACGTGTGAGCGGAATTATTAAGCGACGTATGACTGACAACAAAGCTTGTTTTCGTGTTAGTATTCAGTGTCTTTAGCAGGCGGCGAGGAATTCTATTTAATGCATTGTCACTATGCCATTCTGCTGCCTTTCTTCTAGGTATTTTAGTCATAATTAGAATTTTAGAACATGCGTGTAGACATTGCACTTGTAGATAAATATAAACCGGCGCCGTTGTCTTGAAGCGCAGGGTCTTGGGAGACGAGCTGTGTGTCTGAAGCTACCATGGAGCAGGAGACGTATGATTATTACGCTAATAGGTCATTTTGTGATTTACGTAATGCGATTTTTTTTATTTTTCTATAGCATCTATCTATGTAAATGACTTTGAGGAGACACTGGAGTCGATTAAGTACTGTTCTAAGTGACTGTTCACATTAGCGCTGGCTTCCGTTTAGGATTTCCGTCCATCTCTTCCATCAGAACGGAAGGCATAGCTTCCATTTGCATTACCACTGATTTCAATGGTATCTTTTTTGTTTCATTTGGTTTCCATTTTTTACACTGAAACAATTGCGTAGTCGGCAGCACTATTGCTTCCGTGAAAAAAAACCTGAAACCTAGTGGAACGGAGACAAACGGAAACGAACTGAAACTTCTGATGTAACCGAAATCCTAAACGGAAGCCAGCGCTGATGTGAACAGGCCCCTAAGTGGGTAAAGAAAAAAAGGCAGTTTTGGGGGTGCGTGTTGCAAACTTGGACCTCCATGGGCGTTGCATTAGATATCAGCCATTCACATAACCAGATTATATCACCGTGTGTTCACATGTACATTATTTTTTGTTGTTTGTCACAAGAATACCCTTTTTGGACTCTTCGGACAATCTGGAGGGTTGGTGAGGGCCATTAGCTTTTTTACCCCCTTGCAATTCGTGTCCAGATGCCTGAAGGAAAGGTTGTCGGAGACGGAAACTCTCCCCAAGGCTTCACATCTGGGCTAAGTTTTTCCATTTTTCTATTCTACCATAGGAGCAAGAGAACTAAAAAACTGAAGTGTAGAAGTCATTTCATCACGGACACTAACGGGGCCTGACGGAACCCATTGATTTTAATGGGTTCTGTTGGGTTTTCGCCAGGGTGTTCGCAGTTTTACCAGACGACACAGCACATCATGCTGCATTTTTTTCTTCTGACATTTTTCACAAGATCTGCGATGGAGGACCCTAAGGCTACATGCACATGTTGCGTATTTTGCTGCGGAAAATATGCACCAAATCCGCAACAATACACAGGAAATTTGCACGTTTTTACATTTTAATGCATTTTTCAGTGCGTTTTCATGCTGCAGGTTTTGGTGCGATTTTTCCTCAGCACTAGGCAGATACAAATAGCAAGATAAATTGACATGCTGCGGATTCCAAAAAACGCACCGCAGGTCAATTTCCGTCCCAAAAAATAACGCAGCGTGTACATGAGATTTCCTGGAATCTCATTGACTATGCTGGTACTGTAATACGCATAGTGTGCATAGAGCCTAAGGCTACATGTATTCGTTGCATAATTTGATGCGGAAAATTCACATCAAAACCGCAGGTAAACACAGGTAATTTCGCAGGTAAAATGTTACATTTTGATTCGGAAATAGACACATTTTTTATGCTGCGGATTTTTGTGCATTTTATTTATAAACTTCTTAGATACAATTCTGAGACGGAAACTCAAGATAAATTGACACTCTGCAGAATTTAAAATCCGCATTGCAGGTCAATTTATGTGTGGAAAAATTCTGCAACGTGTAGATGAAATTATTTGGGATCTTATTTACTTTGCTGGTACTGTATTATGCTGTGGATTTGCCGCAGGTAACGCTACGTGGCAAATACGCATCCTGTGCATGTAGCCTAAAAGATAGATATGTAGATACTATAAGTATGAATGTATGTAGTGTTTCCATATATACTGTATGAGTGTAAGAAGTTGATTTGTGTATATATTTTATGTTTGTAGTGAGTGTCTATATGTAATTTATGAATGTATGTAGTGAATGTGTGAATATTATGTTTGTATTAAACCAGGGGTGGGGAACGTCCAGTTCGCGAGCCGTTTAAGGCCCGTGAGATAATTTGGTCTGGCCTCACTTAGACCGTGCTGCCGCTTCATTCACTGCTTGGCTCTGTCCACCCTACTCACTCGCATTTAGGAGCATGAGAAGGGCGGACAGAGCCTAGTATGGCGGCGGAGGCGGTCTGAGTTAGGTTGGTGCGTGCCGGCCCAAGAGTTTACCAGTCCGGTCACCTGACCTGAGTCAGTGACGTGAGGTGAGGTGACCGGACTGGTCCACTCCTGTGCCGACACAGTCCAGTCGCCTGACCTCACGTCGGGTCACTGGACTGGTCCCCTCCCGTCACAGCACGTCCCGACCTCACTATGACGCCGCTGCCACCGTGTCATTCCCTCCTTGGCTCCGTCCGCCCACCCTAATCACTCACATTTAGGAGCGGGAGAAGAGCGGATGGAGCCAAGTATGACGGCGGTGGTCTGAGTGAGGTTGGTGCCCAAGAGTGGACCAGTCCGGTCACCTGATCTGAGGCAGTGACGTGAGGTCAGGTGACTCAGGTCAGGTGACCAGACTGGTCCACTCCCAGGCCGGCGCAGTCCAGTTACCTGACCTCATGTCTACTCACTCTAAGTGAGGTCGTGTGACTTAAAGGGTTTTTTTTTCATCAAGGACATTTATAATATATCCACAGAATATGTCATAAATGTCAGATAGATGCAGGTCCCACCTTTGGGTCCCAGATCTATCTCTAGAACGGGGCCCCTTAAACCCTGTTCTACCTCTCTGTGTTCCGGCTGATTTCCGACAATGAAGAAGAAGACAGCGTAAGGGCATGGCCACACGTGGCGGATTTCCTCCGCAACTGTCCGCATCAATGCCGCACAGAATCTGCGTTGCAGATTCTGCAGCGGATCTGCCCAAAATGTGCAGTAAATTGATGCGGACTAGCTGCTGCGGACTGCGGGAAAAGTGCTTCCCTTCTCTCTATCAGTGCAGGATAGAGAGAAGGGCCAGCACTTTCCCTAGTGAAAGTAAACAAATTTCATACTTACCGGCCGTTGTCTTGGTGACGCGTCCCTCTTTCGGCATCCAGCCCGGCCTCCCTGGATGACGCGGCAGTCCATGTGACCGCTGCAGCCTGTGATTGGCCTGTGATTGGCTGCAGCCGTCACTTAGACTGAAACGTCATCCTGGGAAGCCGGACTGGAGACAGAAGCAGGGAGTTCTCGGTAAGTATGAACTTCTATTTTTTGGACAGGTTGCTGTATATTGGGATCGGTAGTCACTGTCCAGGGTGCAGAAACAGTTACTGCCGATCGCTTAACTCTTTCAGCACCCTGGACAGTGACTATTTACTGACGTCTCCTAGCAACGCTCCCGTAATTACGGGAGCCCCATTGACTTCCTCAGTCTGGCTGTAGACCTAGAAATACATAGGTCCAGCCAGAATGAAGAAATGTCATGGCAAAAAAGCAAGACGCATCCGCAGCACACATAACATGTGCATGACAGCTGCGGACTTCATTGCGAAACTTAGAATCTCCATTGAAGTCAATGGAGAAATTCCGCCATGAGTCCGCAACCAGTCCGCCACAACTCCGCAACATCCATTGCATGCTGCGGACACCAAATTCCGCACCGCTGCCTATGCTCCGCAGCGGAATTTTACGCATCGTCTAAACGAACACTTCTAAATAGAAGTGGAAGTCAATGGAGAAACGGCTTCACTGCGGATTAACGCTGCGGAGTGTCCGCAGCGGAATTCAAGAGCAATTCCGCCACGTGCTGTTTCTGTAAGTCCCATAGAACTGAATGATAGTTACGGAAACAGCGTAACTCGCATGCTACGCTGCTTCCGTAACTGCCATTCCCTACTATGGTAGTTACGCAAACAGCGCAGCTCAGCGAGTTACGCTGTCTTCTTCTTCATGGTCGGAAATAAGCTGGAACACAGAGAGATGGAACTGGTTTTAAGGGGCCCCGTTCTAGAGATAGATCTGGGACCCAGAGGTGGGACCTGCATCTATCTGACATTTATGACATATTCTGTGAATATGTTATAAAAGTCCTTAATGGTAAAACCCCTTTTAAGTAAGTAAGTCGGAACAACTTACTGCTGCGAGTTCTTTTCAAAACTTACCAAAGAGACGACTGCGCTCCAGATTGACCGACGTAGTAGCAATATCATCAATACCGGCGAACATCACACACCTCACTAAAGAGAAGCAGTTCCAGCCATCACATTAGGAGTCATTTTTAAGTTGATAATTTTGTATGGCCCACAAATTATATTATAAATATCCAAATGGCCCTTGGCAGAAACAAGGTTCCCAACCCTAGTATTACAGGGTAACTAAACTTTTAAAATACTTTTGACATGTCATAGTGATGATCGCTTTGGGTCCGAGCACTGAGGCGAGCGCTGTACGGATTCATAGACTTTCTATTGAGCCTTTACACCGCTTCTGCTGCTTAGTTTCAGCGATCGATGGGGGTCTCAGTGTTCAGACCTCCACCGATCAAAACTTCTGACATGTCACTATAACATGTCAAACGTTTTTTAAAAGTTTAGTTACCCTTTATGTATGTACGGCATGTGCGAATATTGTATGTATACAGTAAGTGTGTGTTTATATACTAATACTGTATGTACATTAGTAGATGTCTGTAGGTGGTGTATGACAGTATGAAGTAAGATTGTGTATATATAGTATGTATTAAAGGTGTGTACAGATGTGGCGATCTTTAACTTGACTTGTCATGCAATAAATACACTGTGGCAAGAAACTTTAACTTGACTTTTTTAATGGCTTTTGTTGTGTGATATCACGCTGCAGACAGTTAACAGAGTCAAGATAAACTTGGCTACATCTGTGTATACAGTACTGTATGTATGTAATGAATGTGTGTGTGTCTACTGTATCAATATATCTTGTGAACGTGTGTTTATACTGTGTGTGCAGTCAGTGTGTGCACTGTATGATTATATGTATGTATGTATCTATTGTGTACGTACCCAGATACAGCCATCTTTATCTTGACTTTTAACGCATTAAATATACAGTGTCAAAAAAACGTTAACTTGACTTTTTCAATGGCTTTTGTTATGTGATATCACGCTGCAGCAAGTTATTAGAGTCAAGATAAACTTGGCTACATCTGTATACGGTAGTGAATGTTTTCAGTGAATGTGTGTATATACTGTATGTATGTATGTATGTATGTATGTATGTATGTATGTATATATGTATGTATGTATGTATTGTATTGTATGTATGTATGTATGTATGTATTGTATTGTATGTATGTATGTATGTATGTATGTATGTCTGTATATATGTATGTATGTATGTATGTATGTATTGTATGTATGTATGTATGTATGTATGTCTGTATGTATGTATATATGTATGTATATATGTCTGTATGTCTGTATATATGTATGTATGTATGTATTGTATGTATTGTATGTATGTATGTATGTATGTATGTCTGTATGTATGTATGTATGTATGTATATATGTATGTATATATGTATGTATATATGTATGTATGTCTGTATATATGTATGTATGTATGTATGTATGTATGTATGTATGTATGTATGTATGTATGTATGTACATACCATTTTAAAGGCTATGTACATCTTTAAAAATGTTTTTTTTATTTTTAATAAAAATGTGTATCAGTGTGTTTGGTGTAACGTTCTAATTCATTTTATTCAAAATGATTTTTACTTTTTCAGAGCAGCCTTTATCGTGCGCTGAGACCTTAATTCACCAGGTCAGCGACACTGACGGGTCCAGTGACAGCGGGTTATATTTCATCACTTGCCAAATGCGCACATGGGGTGGGTTGGAAGATTGTCCGGTGCTCCTAAAATGGGATGGGAGTATTTTTTATTCTTCCATGAGACGTCCCGGCACTGCATCAATTTCCGTTTTTTTTTAATAAAGAAAAAAGAGGGGAAGTTTGAGATGGAATTTAAGAAATCTTTACCTGCAGCCGATACGGTTTCGAGCAGATTTGCATTCCTTGAATGAAATTACATTTTGCTTTGATTTTCGAATGTTAACACCATGTCGTTTCTCAGCAGGGCACTAAGAATTACATTCACAACAACTATAAAACCTTAGTTAATCTTCTTGTATAATCTCTTCATCTGGATTGAGTTACTTAGAGAAATGGTGTTATTCAAACTGTCAAAGTCTTCTGTAAGCTCTGCTAAATGATCTGGGCCACTCTCTAATGAATACGCCTCATTTAACCCAAACTACGACGGGATGTTAATGAGATCCATGTGGGAGAATTTTGTCAAAAAGAAGGACCATTGGTTTACTGTCACCTTTGCACAACTACAAAAAGCATAAATCAAAAAGTCTCAGAACCATTAATTGGACGTCATAAGTAGAGGCGCAAAGTGAAGGAGATCAGATCACCGCTTTAATTTTGTAATTGGCATAGGGAGAAATAACAATCGGAATCTGGTAGCTAAAGATAGGGCAGGCCTATAGCTGACGCCCTGTGCGGGGCTCTCTAATGCTGCTGTCCACAAATAAAAAATGAACCACACATATAGACACGCACATACTGGGAAATATATAATGTACATACATAAAGACAGATATCTAGACATACATGCAAATATATATATACACAACACACATACACATAGGTAAATGTATAGACATACAGATACACACACACACACACACACACACACACACACACACATTATATATATATATATATATATATATATATATATATATATACACTCAGGGACATATATACACACACTGGAACATATAAAATACATAAAGGCACATATATAGACATACATATACACACAAGCAGACCCATATATACCCACTAAGGCACACATATGTACAGTACAGATAATGTAGTAGCTACCTGCAGTCCTATGTAACACCACAAATAACACACAATGATAACTCTCTGAGCACATATAATGTAGTAGAGGATACCTGCAGTCCTATGTAACACCACAGATAACACAGTGATAACTCTCTGAGTACAGATAATGTTGATGTTACCTGCAGTCCTATGTAACACCACAGATAACACAGTGATAACTCTCTGTGTACAGATACTTCAGATGTTACATGCAGTCCTATGTAACACCACAGATAACACAGTGATAACTCTCTTAGTACATATAATGTAGTAGATGTTACCTGCAGTCCTATGTAACACCACAGATAACACAGAATGATAACTCTCTGAGTACATATAATGTAGTAGATGATACCTGCAGTCCTATGTAACACCACAGATAACACAGTGATAACTCTCTGAGTACATATAATGTAGTAGATGTTACCTGCAGTCCTATGTAACACCACAGATAACACAGTGATAACTTTCTGAGTACAGATAATGTAGAAGTGTTTTTTACTTTTCAATTATGGTCCACCTTTGCAACCATCTTTGCAACCATTTTATTTCTCCAATGCATCCAAAATGAAACAAATTTGCAAATAGTCTTCTTTAAAAAATATTCTACCATTTTGTGTGTATGGCTGCTAAATAGACCTGTGTGTCTCCATGGTAACAGACAACAAACAAATCTTGTGTAGTCTGATCCTGCAGCCATTCGCCCTTCTGTCCCATACTTCTTCCTAATAAACGTTTGGTAGATTGGAAAAAAAGTAGGGCACAAATGTAAGGGTGTACAGTATGACTACAAGATCAGACTACACAAGATTTGTTTGTTGTCTGTTACCTTGGAGACTTATAGATTTGCATAGCAGCTTTACAAAAACAGCAGGACATTTTTAATCAAGACTATTTGCAAAGTTGCTTCATATTTGTCATTTTAGATGTACTGGAGCAATAAAAAAAAAAAGTTGACTGCAAAAGTGGACATAGCCTTTATCCTGCTTGTTGATGGTTTCCAGAACCTGATTAACAACATAAAAGGTAATGACGATATGCAACAAAGAGGCTACATGTCACTTTTTCTCATTAAATACCCAAAGTTAATTAAAACTAGAACTTCAGTTTAATAAAACTTGCCCAACCAAAACTTTTACAGACTCTCTGCTCAGGCTTCACTCCATGGAGCATATTATTTAGCTGACAAAAATCCACCATACAACTGCAATTTAAAGACTGCGGGAATGCTCAAAATGCTTGGCTCAGAAAACTGAGATGTTTTATAAACCCCTTTAATAAGAAAATATGCACTTGTTACATTTTTGATGACTCTCATAAAGTTATTTTTTAATTTATTAAAAATTCTTTTTTCCAGATAAGCTGGGAAGAATTTTAATTATCACCAATTATTCTTTCTAAAAAACAAGTCCACAAAAGTGCGCAGCGGGATATTGGTTAAGGAAGAATTTTTGATTTCTTTTTGGGTGAAATATGAATTATACATTTATCAAAGCTCAACATTCTGATGTTTTTCCATTGCGTCTAAAATTGTAAGGAAAATTTCTGAGGAGCCACGGTTATTTTCTAGAAGTCCTTAATAGCCCGGCTCGAGGTCAGCTAAACATTGAATGTTACAGGCAGTTAGTAGACGACTCCCTGGAATGTGAGCCCGCTGCGAGGAAACAGCCCTGCTGCTTCAGCAAACACGGACTCCAAATTACAAAAGCCCTTTCCACTTTATCAATTCTTCAATTTTCTTCTGAAAGGCAATTTGCTAGCATGGCTATTAATTCTTTCAATTAAGCACCGGTTATCATGAGACTAACAGCAGAAGTGGAGATTTTGTTTGTTTTTGCATGAAGGGCGCTCAATGTTCGCTACCAGTTCTGATTAATTAATCATGTTTAATTCTCCTTCTTTATATTGGCTTGTAACTCTTCTCGCAGGAAAAGTTTACCGAGTGAATCATTACTGGGATTTTTTTAATTTTTTTGGAAATGCTTGTAAAATGATAGTATATTAAGTATTATATAATATAGTATTTTTTTCAATTGGAACTCTAAGAACTGCAGGATGTCAATGATCACAATTGTTGGGGGTTGTTTGTTTACATACTCAATACCTGCCGATAGTCCGGAGAACTGGCCCACAGAAGGGGTGTGGTTTATTTGCATTAAAAGGGGCATTCTTAAAGGGAAGGTGTCATGATTTTTTTTTTTTTTATTATATTGCTTTCAATAAAATATAAACAAAAATTTTATTTATTAGTGTTTGGACTTTAAACTTTTTACTGTTTTCTTTCTTTTACTTCTCTATGGGGGCTGCCATTTTTTTTTTCATCTCTGTATGTGTCGATTGACGACACATACAGAGATGGACTACGGCACATACAACCCCATAGAGAATGCGAACGGGAGCCGTTCCATCCTCTGAAGCGTACCCCGTCTTTGTAGGATATGTCAGATAGATGAGGGTCCCACCTATCTCTAGAACGGGGCCACTATACCCTGTTCTACCTCTTTGTATTCCGGCTGATTTCCGACCATGAAGGAGAAAACAGCCTAGCTCGCTGAGCTGCGCTGTTTTCGTAAACCCCATAGAACTGAATGGTAGTTATGGAAACAGCATAGCTCGCATGCTACGCTGCTTCCGTAACTGCAATTCACTACTATGGGAGTTACGGAAACAGCACAGCTCAGCGAGTTACGCTGTCTCCGTAACTTCCAACCATGTAAACGGGAAGTGGCCGGGAAGCAGCGTGAGCACAAAAAGCTAGAACGGGGTTTAGGGGGCCCCGTTCTAGAGATAGGTGCGGGTCACAGAGCTGGGACACGCATCTACCTTACACTTATGATACACAAGAAGCTTGAGAAAGGCTCTATTGAAGAGCTGAAACGTTGCTATTTGGATTCATGGAATAAAGCACCTTTTCTGTTTTTGCTAAATCTCTGGAGTGCTGCCTGCTTTTTGGAAATATTACATTTATGATAGATATTATATTTATATGTCATAAATGTCCTTCATGGGAAAACCCCTTTAATATGTCACAAGATACCAAATAACGTGTTTGATATTCCTATAACTTTATCAACTTGTACAATTAATTTATCCCATGAATGATAATTTGTCAAATTATGTGGAAAAAAATAAAATAAAAACTATAACAAATAAAATCTATACCAGAATCTTTTTGTTCTTCATTTCCCACATCATTTAAATCAGCGTCACTAAATGTTAATGTGTATGTAAATTGGAAAGACGTTAATGAAAGTTAAAAATAATAAAAAACTAAAAACTTACAAAGCGCAAAATGAAAAAAAAATTCTGCCGGTCCTAAACCGGCTAGGCCCACAAGGGGTTAAAAACGTTATGATTTTCTGCTGTAAATACGTTCCTGATAGAAATATTTCCCACAGATGGCCTGACGGAGCCGTATGTGATATCTCAATAAATACATATTTAGATTGTTAGAAAATAAACACATTTTGTGTTAAAAGTTTTATTAAATGACATTAGTTTAGCACTTCTCATATTATCACATAACATCTGTCATTGTAAAAACATTTTTAACAATTAAAATTTCTGTAGAACATCTGTTGTGTCAATCTATGGTGTGAATACTGAAATAATGACTTTTTTTAAAGGGCCAAAAAAAAAGTCTCCTTGGCTTTGATCAACACCTTCCCGAAATTTGACATCACTGTATATCATGGCCGAAAATGGATAGTTCATAGTTTATACGGTTGAAAAAAGACACATGTCCATCAAGTTCAACCAAGGGATGGGAAAGGGGAAGTGGGATGGGAAAGGGGAAGTAAAAAATTTCTACACATAGCAGTTAATATTTTTTTGTTCTATGAAATTATCTAACCCTTTTTTATAGCATCTCCTATCCCTGCTGCGACGGCTCCTGCGGTGACTATTCCATAGATTCACAGTTCTCACAGTAAAGAAGACTTGTCGCCTCTGCTGGTTGAACCTTTTTTTCTCCAGACGGAGGGAGCGCCCCCTTGTTTTTTGAGGGGGTTTTACATGGAACAGGATTTCACCATATTTTTTGTATGCGCCATTCATATATTTATATAAGTTAATCATGTCCCCCCTTAGTCGTCTTTTCTCAAGGCTAAATAGGTTTAGTTCTTTTCATCTTTTTTCATAACTTAAATTCTCCATGCCCCTTATTAGCTTCGTTGCTCTTCTTTGTATTTTTTCCAACTCCAGGGCATCCTTTCTATGAACTGGAGCCCAGAACTGAACGGCATATTCTAGATGAGGCCTCACTAATGCTTTGTAAAGTGGTGATATTACATCCCTGTCCCGCGAGTCCATGCCTCTTTTGATACACGACAATATTTTGCTGGCCTTTGAAGCAGCTGATTGACATTGCATGCTGAAATTTAGTTTATGATTTACAAGTACACCCAGATCCTTCTCAACAATTGACTCCCCCAGTGTAGCTCCCCCTAGGACATATGATGCATGCAGGTTGTTGGTACCCAGATGCATAACTTTACATTTATCTACATTAAACTTCATTTGCCAAGTGGACACTCAAACACTTAGTTTGTTTAAATCTGCCTGCAATTCACAAACCTCTTCCATAGACTGAACTATATTACATAGCTTGGTGTCATCTGCAAAAATAGAAATAGTGCTATTAATCCCATCTTCTATATCATTAATAAATAAGTTGAGTAATAGTGGTCCCAGCACTGAACCCTGGGGTACACCACTTATAACCGGGGACCATTCAGAGTAGGAATCATTGACCACAACTCTCTGGATACGGTCCTGTATGTTACAGAGGTGGGACCCGCATCTATCTGACATTTAGGACATATCCTGAGGACAATGTCCTTCATGAGAAAACCCCTTTAAAGCTCCCAGTAGATGTTATCTTGGATGACTTCGAAAAATCGAATCCAATAATTCGCGTTTTTGGGTGATACAAACTGTCTGGGAATAGCAGAGTTAAGTTTGTATTATCTTGTCCATTGTATTTCTTTCACTTACACAACTCTGATCAGGAGATGGCATTTAATATGTGTGAATTGCCGGGTCGCATAGTGTTTCTGCAGTAAATGGATGCACCAGTAATATGTCTATGACAAAGAAGGAAATTAATGGTAAGTCTAGCAGGACATTGAGTAAGTGTGATTTGCCAGCAATGCGTCTATGACAGTTTGGGGAATGTGTGTCTATACTTATAACATATAATTTAACATCCATTTTCAAGCGTAGAATAGAATGATGTTGCACTAGCGAGCCATTATTTTCTGGGCTGAGTACCCAGTGACACGTCCAAACAGCCTTTCTGAAAAATACAAAAAAAATAAAAATTATTTGAATGACCTTTATCTACACAATGTATTGTTTTAGCGGAGAGCAGGATCCTGTGAAGATGATTCTGTTATAGCGCAGGTGTCTTGTCTCGTAGATTTATATTTTCTCTCTTCACCTTGCTGTTCTTTTTGGGATATGTCTTGTATATCGGTTTGAGGAAAAAAAAAGGCAATTTAACCATTTGTATGGCACAAGAATCTGTACTTTAACACACAGCGCTGTACAGCTACAGCCCAGTGATGGCGCGGGCACAGAAGCAGTGCCCACGCCATCAGCGATAGGTATAACAGTCAACACCCCAAAGCAACAGCTGGGAAAGGAGATAACTCCCTTTCCCTCTGTCACCCTATCAACACCCACTGACGTGTTCTTGGGGTGTTCATGGGTTGCCACGGCAGGTGGGGGCCTAACAGGCCATGTCTATATTCCTCAGGGGCGTCGCTAAATGTGTGCAGAGGTTGTAGTCATACCCGGGCCCTGGAACCTTTGGGGGTCCAAAGGCCCTTCTGCCACATATGACTACACCAGTATTATAAATGGCAAATGGGGTCCTGCTGGAGATTTTGCATTGGGGTCCAGGAGATTTCATTTATACCTCTGATGTGATACCCCGGATTGGACTATTAGATACTGCCTAAGGCAGGTCTTAAAAGGCCGCCTGTCTATGTTACACTGACATGCATAATGTATCGCAATACAAAAATGTATAGTTATTTATCCCCCGCGTAAAAAAAAAAACAAAGTATAATGGTGGAATGAGATGGAATTACAATTCTTCTTATCTCCCCTCCAAAAAAAAAAAAACAATACGTTATAAATCGCACTATGTAAGAATACGACTTTTCCTGCAACCCCCCCCCCCCTACCCCCGGAAAAAAAACAACAACAAAAAAAACCATCATACAGCTATGCAGATAGAAAATAAAACAGTTATAGCTCTCAAAATGTAATTATACAAAAACAAAAAATATCGATTAGTCCTGAAGGACCAAAATAAACAATCGTTTGGGGTTAAAGGGTAACTAAATGTTCAACAAACTTCTGTCATGTTATAGTGACATGTCAGAAATTTGGATTGCTGGGGGTCCGAGCACTGAGACCCCCACCAATCGCTAAAACAAAGCGGCAGAAGGTCTCGTGTGAGTGCTGAGCCACTTCGTTTCTGTTCGGCTTTTTCCAGAAATAAATGTATTGGAGTTCGGGCTCAATAGAAAGTCTATGACCCATACTCCGATACATCGGCTTCTCGAAAAAAGCCGAACAGAAACGAAGAGGCTGAGCACTCACACGAGACCTTCTGCCATTTTGTTTTAGCGATTTGTGGGGGTCTCAGTGCTCGGACCCCCCACCAATCAAAATTTCTCACATGTCACAATGTTTCATTAACATTGCTATATAGTTAATAAATCTACTGTAAAATCCATTGCCTTCACTTTTGGTTGTGATAATTGATTTTCAGTTTTTTTTCTTACATAGTGCAGAAAAAAATCTGTTGCTACTAGGAAACAATCAGCAAGCAAAATAAGCTAAAAATAAAAGTTAAAAAAGTAAAATACAAGACAAGCATGCAACACCGAAAACAAAAACGGTAAGTAAGAATCACCCTGATGCACTGACGGACATACAGATCTGTAAAGACGAGCTGGACTTTCTCTTCTCCCAGCCCTAGCAACATTTAAACAGGTTTCCGCATGAATATACAAAGTTCAGACCCCCCCCTCTCTTCTACGCTCCAATGACACATGACAGATCTCCTTAAACAAAAAATCAGCAAATTGCAGTTTACTAATTAATCTGTTAATCTGCCCATTTTTATGTCCCTGGAATCCTATTTCAATATATGTTCAGTTCATAAGAACAAGAGGGATACGGTATTTAATTAATACAGAAGATAAAATGCGGCCATAAGAAAGGGGCACTCCAGTCTCAGACAATTATGGAATATCCCTCGACTCCCGTCCTATCTGGTGAGACGGCACCAAAAGTCACTATTTATCTATTAAACTAAAGGCCTTATTACATGGGCCAGTGATCGGGCAAACGAGCATTCATATGTGTAATCAGGGCAACGATCAGCCGACGAACGACATTATATAAAACTGTGATAGGAATATGTGGGTACGAAAAGCACTCTCTAGATAGGCACTATGCGAGCACTATATGGCACTCTGTGGGAACTATCGCAATGCTTTTTTTTATGTTAGCTCTTAAAGGGAACCTGTCACCAGCATTTCACCTATTAAACCAGCAATACCAGGTGGTAGTGGGTGAAAAATCATCTCTATGTAACCTATAATTATCTTCTAAGTCGGTTCTGTACCTTTAGTATTCCATTTTTTAGTGTTCCATATGCTAATGAGCATAAAATAGTCATATCTTCATTCCTCCAGCCTTTCCAAGTTAACCCCCGCCTCCTTACTTTTGATTGACAGCTCCTCGCCTCCCCCAGCACACACGAAATCCCACGCTTGCGCATCGATGTCCAGTTCTGGTGCGTGCGCACAACGGGACACCATAGCGGCGCATGCACAGTAACTAAATTTGAGGCCCAGATGAAGCAGGGAAGGGTGTCGGACCATACATGACAGGCGCATGCGCGCGATCTCAGACGAGCTTTTGGCATTCAGGGCGGGCCAGTTTTCGGCGGTGGACGGGTATAAGAAGAGGAACAAACGAGACTGCCGGATTATTACTATGAAAGGTGCAAAATGTTTGCAGACCGTTATTTACTGTCGGAGGGGGAAGTGGTTGGGAGAGGCAATAACGGTAATGAACTTTTGGCAGCAGCGGCCAGCGAGGAGTAAGTGGAGTTTAATAGGTGAAATGCTGGTGACAGGTTCCCTTTAATGCCAGCATGGTTCTGCACTGTATGGGAACTTTTTGGACTCAATTTGGCACTAAATGGGCAACACTTGACTTAATATTTGGGCACGGTAGAACACTATGTGGGCACTATTTTGTTCTATATAGGTACTCTATGGCTACAAGCTATGACTCTGCGCACTGTTCTATGCAGGCAGTTCTTGGTGCATTATACGGACGTTCCCAGTGACAGATTTCCAATAAAGGGTTGTATAGTCAAGTAAGTAAAGCTTAAAGAGGACCTGTCACCCCCCTGACATGTCTGATTTAGTGAATACTTATATATTCCCCATAAAATAACAATTCTGGAGCATCCTTTTTTAGAACTTTGCATTGTGACATTCCTCTGTTATTCCTAATGGAAATGTATGAATAAATTGACAACTGGGTGTTACTAGTTGGGGAAGTGTCCCTACACAGTCTGATATTGTCCAATCAGTGTTGACAGAGTGAGACTGTGTAGGGGAATTGTAACACCCAGTTGTCAATTTATTCATACATTTCTAGGAGGAATAACAGAGGAACGGCACAATGCAGAGTTCTAAAAGAATATGCTTCCGAATTGTTATTTCATGGGGAATAAAATTATTTCGGAAAATAGACATGTCAGGAGAGGGGACAGATCGTCTTTCAGAAGAGGAAGTGGGCTATGAATTTGAGTTTGATATTAGCTCAAGTTTCCAGGGAGCCCAATTGTTTCTGATTCTTTTCAAGGTTAAGGATTGTGTGGAAAAATTTATTTCCATGTTTTGGGCATGTGAGACTGATGTCCAGACTTGAGAGTGATGGAGGATTTGGTTTTTCCAATATTTGGTGATTAAGCTTCTTGTCCCGGTTCTTGTATGAGGAGGAAGTAAATGCGTTTTGAAGAAAACATGGTGCCAAGTCCGGTGTGGGAGGTACGGTAGTCAACAGCAGGTTATTTAGAGTGTTGAAAATGGAAGACCAGAAGAGGTTTATTTTGGGGCATGTCCACAATGTTCCTTGTAAGCCGCATCCTTTCCAACAAAGGTGAGAGCAGAAGTTAGTTTTTGCTATTTTTGTTGGGGTCAGGTGCCACTTTCTTTGAAGTTCCCAGTGATGAACTCCTTTGGTGACATTTTTGGGCCATTTAAGAGCTGATTGCCAATTTTCCGGGCTATATGAACATCCAAAGTTTGTTTCCCAATGTTGTATGTATTTAGATTTGATGCCGCCTTTATTGCTTGTCAACTCATTGTAGAAGGTCGATATTCCTTTGGTGAGTGGTTTCCGATTGGAAAAAATAGAAAGGCTGTTGTGGGGAAAACTGGATTGTCCAGAGAGATGGAAGAGAGAAGGTGACGGATTTGTAGATATTTTAAAAAAAGTCTGATATAGGTATGTGATATTTGGAGGACAATTGTGAAAAAGAAAGGATGATTATCTATTAAGTCTACTATTCTTTTTAGTCCATTGTTAGACCAATTGGGAAGACTGAGGGTCGACATAAGCCGTGTAAACGAGCGCCGATCAACGAGACAGCTCAATGATCGGAGCTCATTTGCTCCTTTCAGAAGGAGATTGGATGGGGACGACCGCTTGTTACTCCGATCACTCTTCCCCGTACATTTCTTTCATGTCGGCAGCGCGTCTCCTTGTTTACACAGGAGACGTGCTGCCGACAACGATAATATTTTGGGCTGCATAAACTATACAATCAGCCAATGAACGAGCGTTTGCTTCTTGACCGGCTGATCGTTGACCTGTTTACACAGGGCAATGATCGGGAATGAGTGTTCTGTGAACGCTCATTTGCCCGATAATAGGCCCGTGTAAAAGGGCCCAGCGATTGTATGAAGGTTATTGGAAGTAATGACAGATCTATATATTTCTTCTAGGCCATTTGAGTGGCTTTCACACTGAGGGGTCTAGAATATGCCGTTATTCTGTGTGGTTTTAATACGCTGAGCAAGGACAACAGTACTCCATAGTAAAGGCCCTTTTACACCAGCCAATTATCGGGCAAATGAGCGTTCACGGAACGCTCGTTCCAGATCATTGCCCTGTGTAAACAGGAGACTGAACAGCCGATGAACCAGCAAACGCTCCTTCATCGGCTGATTGCATCGTTTTTAATGCCTAAAGTATTATTGTTGTCGGCAGCACATCTTTGTGTAAATAGGGAGACGCGCTGCTGACATCATAGAAATGTATGGAAACAAGCGATTGGAGTAACGAGCGAATGGAGTAACGAGCGATTGGAGTAACGAGCGATTGGAGTAACGAGCGAATGGAGTAACGAGCGAATGGAGTAACGAGCGATTGGAGTAACGAGCGATTGGAGTAACGAGCGAATGGAGTAACGAGCGATTGGAGTAACGAGCGAATGGAGTAACGAGCGATTGGAGTAACGAGCGAATGGAGTAACGAGCGATTGGAGTAACGAGCGAATGGAGTAACGAGCGATTGGAGTAACGAGCGCTCATCCCCATCCATAGCTCCTTGTGAAAGGAGCAAACGAGCACCGATCAACAAGCTGTCTCGTTGATCAGCGCTCATTTACATGTCCCACATCGTGCCGTGTAATATCACCCTTACTTGCTCTTCTATTTGAGCCCATTGTTGTGGGTTGTGTCTGGCCACCAGTATTTGGCTTGATCTAATAAAGTAGATTGCTGATTCAGGTCTTGGAGTCCCATGCCTCCTCTTTCCCATTTTAGTGTCATAACCAGGAATCGGGTGCTAGAGCGAAAACCGGCCCAGACAAATCAAGAGATTTCTTTTTGAAGTCGACAAAAGAAGGTGTTAGGATTGGGATTGTGCGCATGAGATATGAAATGGTTGGAAAGATAAACATTTTAAAGAGAGCGATTCCTACGGCCCATGATTGACAGGTCCTCTTTGAAGGGGTTGTCTCCTTTGGGCAATCTCTTTTTGTTAGAACAGTCCTCTGAAAATAAGTTGATCATAGGCTGTCCTTCCGCTGGGAATCCCAGCAATCACCTGTAACCTTCAGAGAAACCCAACAGCAAGTTCTCAATCCCCTTCGGCGCCTCCGAAGGGGAAATAAAGCATTGCACAGTTCTCTTTTAAATCAATGGACTGTCAATGTAAAGCACAGGTTACTCCCGAGAGAGAGGGACTGTTTGTACCTGCTCTCTGTTATAGATAATAGACGAGTTTCCTGACCAGAAGCCCCCACCTCCCCCCAATAAACCTGCACTTGCCTAATAGGGTATTTTTTTTGAAAATGGGTTTTCTAAACCCATTAAATATATCTGTCCTGGTAAGAGAGCGATGCAGAGAGATCTATAGAAAAATGATACAAAGGAGCATAAAAAATGCAATCGGCAAGTAAAAAGCAACAGTATAAGAAGATGACTAATGGTAAGGAATAGGGTCAGAAGAGCTTACATTCTACTGTATGAGCAGCTAGCTCCGAATAACAAAGCTTACATACAGAATACTACAATAAATCAACCGCTAAGTAATTTTCCATGCTTAGCAAACCAGAACAATGTGATGGGGTGGAATGTATACATGCTGATGTTTTGTCCTGGTTTACCATTGTACTGTATATGGATAAAAGGTCAGGTCCAGCCTTCTCCGCTGGGAAACAAGCTGCTTGTCTGGGCTGATTGAGAAGTCTTTTCTACAAATAGATTTACAATAAATGTCAAAAGCTCATCCGGTCTAAGGACAGTCTCATTTTTTTTAAATATTATTTATTTCTTCACCCCTTTATTTTATTAGGGAGAAATAAATCAGAAAATAACTCTGCTCCTATCTTCATGTCCTTTCATTGTTTAAATAATCCACATTTTCTTCCCACTGCAATGCTGAGTATTTCAGTCCTCCAATGAAACGGGCATAGACTGCACCACACTGCCATCTACTGGTGCTATGGAGCGCTACCGGCCGATGATATCATCTGTCAAATCTTTATATATGAACCTTATACTGAAGAAAACCTTTCCAAGAGTTTTATGATAACATAAAATGTTTTTCTTTCAAAAGAATACAAATGCTAAATCCCGCTGAGCAAGGACGGTAAATCTGCTTTTGTCCTTTGTCTGATCTCTCCGCAGGAAATCCATAATTAGAAAAAGCGTAAACAGGGAATATTTGGGCAGCTGAAAAAAAGGGTCAATATAGCAACCGAAAGATTCTTGTAAATCATATCATTAGTTTTTAATGTATTCGGGTACGTTTTTATGAGATATATTATATCACCGTTGTATAAAATAGCGATGGACAATCTGTTAAGCGATTGCTGTGGAACTACAAGCACAAGCATACCCAATCAGCCTGTGCTAGCTACCACGAGGATCATATGATGTCCACATCCTCCAATAGTAATGGTTTACAGCGGCGGTGACACTTCAGCTGTTGTGAAACTACAACTCCCAGCATGCCCTGAAATCCGCAACACACGAAGGATTGCCGATTCAATTGATTTGCCCATTCGCCAGTCCATAAAATCTAATAGGAGAATCAATTTCCCTATTATTTTCTTAAATTCCCTAAAAAGTGCATCTAATGTCTAGCAAATCAATCCAGCAATATGTTCTAATGGCTGGTCATTGGCAAACCGATTTATAAAGCCGCAAAACTCAAATTGGATAAAAAAAAAAAGCTGCTCTGTATCTCTGTCTGCAATGATGAAATTCGGCGGCCATGTTTAGGAAAATCTCATCCTGAGAGGACACAGATGTCTCTGCTAGGATAGACTTTTTTTTTTTCCAAAACACCAAACACACTTACTAAAATCTGAATTCCAAATTGTGGGACATTTATAAGCCCCGCCCCTAATTGATCTCCCCCCCCCCTTAGGAACGCCCCTAAATGATCAGAAATGCCTCTGACCATGCAAAATGTTTCCTAAACTCCGCCCCTTTAGAGGTCTAGTTTGCTGGATATTTTTTTGTGAAGATCAGAACTGTTGACAAGTATCCATCATAGAATAACCCCAAGAGCATTTCCAGCGTACATAACTATAGCTCCTTGAGTTGTCAGGCAGTCAAAAAATTTATTTTTTCGTTTATCTGTTTCTTCCTTATTTTCCAAAGGTGACAACCACTACCGGAAGCCATTACCGCGCCTCCAAGGGTTGTCACTCAGCTTCCTTAGATCATGAGTGATAAATCTGCCTAGATTTGCAGTAATATATCCATACTGCCCAATATTTGGATCCATATCACAAGACATTTAAAGGCTGTGTAAACCATTAAAAAAAAAAAAGATTAGTCAGTGTGATTGGTTAAACTTTATAATTCGTTTTTTATTAAAAATAATTTTTACTTTTTGAGACACAGCTGCTTTGTATTCTGTATATAGAGCAGCTGTATCGTCTGCTAAGGCCATAATGATATGAATTGAGATGTGATCGGTAACAGCTCGATCCTGCGTGTCAGAGACACACAGGACCTTCAGTCACTGAACCCATCAGTCCCATGGGCATGACGGGAACAGGATTTAGCGACCGATACAGCTGCTCTGTATACAGAGCAGCTGTATCTCAAAAAGTAAAAATAATTTTTACTAAAAACCAATTACAAAGTTGCACCAGTCAAACTGATTGACCTTATATTTATTTATTGATTTTTTTAAATAATCCCTTTCAAAGGTTTATATAGTCTTTGAGCCCGCTCCTGTTCCCCCAAAAAAAGCCCTTTATAAATAAGGTTGCGGGCAACCTTCCGACCGTCGCGAAAAAGCGGCCAGTTGCAGTAACACTGCAATTTAATTGTGGCTTGAGGGCGACCAAATGTCGTGGTGGAGTCCTGGCCTAAAAGAAGGGAACGATTGCCCTGGTATTCTTGGCCGTCTTCTCTCTGGGAAGAATATTCTATGCACAGGGAATAGGAGGCTTCATTGAGTATCACAATAGATTTATTATTGCTATGAATCATTCACGGCCAACGTGTAGAGCGCACCTATCTCCCGGAATAACCGCAGCACAGGCTAATCCATTGCTCGCCGTGAAAGGCCTGTGTCTCCCGGAGACAACAAACCATCTATCTGAGTGATCCCATTCATTGTCTCCGCGTCCTATCAATCAGAGCTGCTGGGTCATCAATGCTCGGGGACTCATGTCTGTAACCTCTACTGAAAGCAAACTTTCCACAGACCGTTCTGACCTGTCTCTTTGTCTCGTCTCCTCCTGCCAAAACTGATTGTTTGCTTTTTTGCTGTGGTCAGGACAATGGCAGCGGAAGGTGTGTTTACTTAATTGCGTTATATTAAAATTCAGGTTTTTATCTGTGTACAGAGCTGTTCAAGGTGAACAGCAGCCAAAGACGTCCACGTAGACAGCGAGACAGAAGGAGATGGCGGCTTAACAGTACAGGAGAGGCAGCATATGGTTCTCTGACTCGTCGTGCCTTAGGAAACCTATGTGATCCGTGAGAAGAGACACATGGAGGCATTGGCATCCTTTCTCTACCCAGCGACCACTTTGCTTAGTGTGTAGAATAAGACATTGGCTCGTCACCAAGCTGCTTATGGAAATGCTGGCAACCTAAATGACAGGCACAATTTCCCTCAATGCGCATTTAGAAGGTATATAACAATGGTAATAGTAGTAATAATAATAATAATACATTTTAATATAAATAAAAATAATAATATAAAATAGCAACAAAATCAACAAAAATAATATGATATAATAATAATATTATATGATAGCAACAAAATGAACAATAATATAATAATAATAATAATAATAATAATAATAATAGATATGCAAATAATATATAATAGCATAAAAATCAACAATAATAATAATATAGAATAACAACAACAACCAACACATAATATAATAATAATAATAATAATAATAAGAAGAAGAAGAATACAAATAATAATAATACAAATAATAATAATACTATACAATAGCAACAAAATCAACAATAATAATAATAATATAAAATAAAAATAATAATAATAACAACAACAATACATAATATAATAGTAATACAAATAATAATAATAACAACAGTAATAATAATAATAATAATAATAATAATAAAATATATGATAGCAAAAAAATCAACAATAATAATGATAAGACTTTTATGACTATTATTATTGTAATTGTTATTTCTATGAAACTGTTATTGTAGGCAGTGTGGGAATAAAGTTGTCAGCTCCCTAGCAACAGATCCCACAGTCAGAGAACGATAATCTTGTGAAGATGAATATGGTTAACACACTTAAAGCTAAGCTGCCACATTCATTTTGCAGGTGATGATGGAAGTCGGTCTCCAGAGTTGTAGCATTAGGTACAGATGTATTTGCCTACTTTCTTGGATTATCCGGGAGTCTCCTAAATAAGGGAGATTTCCTGGACTATGGGCAAAACAAGCCAAGTCTCCAGCAAGGGCTACTGGCAGCCACCACGGGGAGCTTAATGTATATGTATTTGTTCTTCTCTCAGCTGTATATATGTGTATGCAATGCATGGAGACTAGAGGCAGCCAGAAGCGTATAATTGAAAGGGGTTTCCGGAACTTTGATATTGATGACCTATCCTCAGTGCTGGGGAGTCAGCCCCCCACCGATCACCTGATTGAAGGGGCCATGGTGCTCAGGCCAGCACTACGGCCTACTAATTGCTTACATGGCACAGCTCCACACATTTGGTTATGGCTGTGTCTGGTATTGCAGCACTTTGCTCCTCAGTCCCATTCAAGTTAATAGAACTAAGCTGCAGTAGCAGGCACAGCCAATACCGAATATACGGAGATGTGCCTGGTACGCAATGGAGGGTCCGCAACCCCTTCAATAAGGTGATCGATGGTGGTGCCCACTGATCTGATATTGATGACCTATCCTAAGGATAGTTATGAACTCACCAAAGTAAACATGTAAGATAGACTGCACCTCTTGAATGAAGTATAGGTCAGCAATATCAAAGTCCTGGAAAAACCCCTTTAATTCTATTGCTGTGTGAAGTCAAGCACTTTGTTGGTGGTACACTGCTGACAGTGTTTATATAGGGGTACTCTGCTGACAGTGTTCATAAGGAGGTACTCTGCTGACAGCGTTTATCAGGAGGTACTCTGCTGACAGTGTTTATAAGGGGGTACTCTGCTGACAGTGTTTATCAGGGGGTACTCTGCTGACAGTGTTTATAAGGGGGTACTCTGCTGACAGTGTTTATATGGGCGTACTCTGCTGACAGTGTTTATAAGGGGGTACTCTGCTGACAGTGTTTATCAGGGGGTACTCTGCTGACAGTGTTTATAAGGGGGTACTCTGCTGACAGTGTTTATAAGGGGGTACTCTGCTGTCAGTGTTTATAAGGGGTACTCTGCTGACAGTGTTCATCAGGTGGTACTCTGCTGACAGTGTTCATCAGGGGATACTCTGCTGACAGGGTTTATCAAGAGGTACTCTGCTGACAGTCTTTTTCAGGGGGTATTCTGCTGACAGCATTTATCAGGGGATGCTCTGCTGACAGTGTTTATCAGGAGGTACTCTGCTGACAGTATTTATCAGGGGGTACTCTGCTGACAGTGTTTATCAGGGGGTACTCTTCTGACAAAGTTTATCAGGAGGTACTCTGCTGACAGCGTTTATCAGGGGATGCTCTGCTGACAGTGTTTATCAGGGGGTACTCTGCTGACAGCATTTATCAGGAGGTACTCTGCTGACAGTGTTTATCAGGGGGTACTCTGCTGACAGTGTTTATAAGGGGGCACTCTGCTGACAGTGTTTATCAGGGGGTACTCTGCTGACAGAGTTTATAAGGGGGTACTCTGCTGACAGTGTTTATAAGGGGGTACTCTGCTGTCAGTGTTTATCAGGGGGTACTCTGCTGACAGTGTTTACCAGGAGGTTCTCTGCTGACAGTGTTTATCAGGGGGTACTCTGCTGACAGTGTTTATCAGGGGGTACTCTGCTGACAGTGTTTATCAGGAGGTACTCTGCTGACAGTGTTTATAAGGGGGCACTCTGCTGACAGTGTTTATCAGGGGGTACTCTGCTGACAGAGTTTATAAGGGGGTACTCTGCTGACAGTGTTTATAAGGGGGTACTCTGCTGTCAGTGTTTATCAGGGGGTACTCTGCTGACAGTGTTTACCAGGAGGTTCTCTGCTGACAGTGTTTATCAGGGGGTACTCTGCTGACAGTGTTTATCAGGGGGTACTCTGCTGACAGTGTTTATCAGGGGGTACTCTGCTGACAGCGTTTATCAGGATGTACTCTGCTGACAGCGTTTATCAGGAGGTACTCTGCTGACAGCGTTTATCAGGAGGTACTGTGCTGACAGTGTTTATCAGGGGGTACTCTGCTGACAGCGTTTATCAGGAGGTACTCTGCTGACAGCATTTATCAGGAGGTACTCTGCTGACAGCATTTATCAGGAGGTACTCTGCTGACAGTGTTTATCAGGAGGTACTCTGCTGACAGTGTTTATGAGGGCGTACTCTGCTGACAGTATTTATCAGGGGTTCTCTGCTGACAGCGTTTATCAGGAGGTACTGTGCTGACAGTGTTTATCAGGAGGTACTCTGCTGACAGCGTTTATCAGGAGGTACTCTGCTGACAGTGTTTATCATGAGGTACTCTGCTGACAGTGTTTATCAGGGGATACTCTGCTGACAGTGTTTATCAGGGGGTAATCTGCTGACAGTGTTTATCAGGGAACGCTCTGCTGACAGTGTTTATCAGGGCGTACTCTGCTGACAGTGTTTATCAGGAGGTACTCTGCTGACAGTGTTTATCAGGGGATACTCTGCTGACAGTGTTTATCAGGAGGTACTCTGCTGACAGTGTTTATCAGGAGGTACTCTGCTAACAGCGTTTATCAGGAGGTACTCTGCTGACAGTGTTTATCAGGAGGTACTCTGCTGACAGCGTTTATCAGGAGATACTCTGCTGACAGTGTTTATCAGGAGGTACTCTGCTGACAGTGTTTATCAGGAGGTACTCTGCTGACAGTGTTTATCAGGGGGTACTCTGCTGACAGCGTTTATCAGGAGATATTCTGCTGACAGTGTTTATCAGGAGGTACTCTGCTGACAGTGTTTATCAGGAGGTACTCTGCTGACAGTGTTTATCAGGAGGTACTCTGCTGACAGTGTTTATCAGGGGGTACTCTGCTGACAGTGTTTATCAGGAGGTACTCTGCTGACAGTGTTTATCAGGGGGTACTCTGCTGACAGTGTTTATCAGGAGGTACTCTGCTGACAGTGTTTATCAGGAGTAGAGATGAGCGAACTTTTCAAAAGTTCGGTTCGGCTAGTTCGCCGAATTTCACAAAAAAGTTCGATTCGGACCGAACTAGTTCGGACCGAACCTGTCACTTACGTGCGCCGAGCATGCTACTGTCTTGGGTGCTGATAGAGTTAATGGGCTGCACTAACTCTTTCAGCAACCTTCACAGTACATGCTCGGCGCGCGGAAAATACAATTTAAATGTAATAAAAAAATAAAAATTATACGTTCGTACTTACTTTCCTCCTGTCCGGCCTCCAGCGATGACGTTTCATCCCTTTCGCCGCTGCAGCCAATCACAGGCTGTAGTGGCGGTCACGCACGGCAGAATGACGCTCCATCCCACGTGACCGCCTCTGCAGCCAATCACAGGCTGCAGCGGCGACATGGATGAAACGTCATCGCTGGAGCCCGGACAGGAGGAAAGTAAGTATGAACGTATTATTATTTTTTTTGGCATGTATGTATGTTGGCATGTATGTATGTATGTTGTCATGTATGTATGTATGTTGGCATGTATGTATATATGTGCATGTGTGTATGTATATTTGCATGTATATATTTGCATGTATGTATGTATGTATGTATGTTTGCATGAATGTATGTTTGCATGAATGTATGTTGTCATGTATGTATGTATGCATGTATGTTGTCATGTATGTATGTATATATGTGCATGTATGTTTGTATGTATGTTTGCATGTATGTATGTATGTTGGCATGTATGTGTATATTTGCATGTGTATATTTGCATGTGTATATTTGCATGTATATATTTGCATGTATGTTTGCATGAATGTATGTATGTATGTTTGCATTTTATGTATGTATGTATGTATGTATGTATGTCGTCATGTATGTATGTTGTCATGTATGTATATATGTGCATGTTTGTATGTATATTTGCATGTATATATTTGCATGTATGTATGTTTGCATTTATGTATGTTTGCATGAATGTATATTTGCATGTATGTATGTTGTCATGTATGTATGTTGTCATGTATGTATACATGTTTGTATGTATGTATGTTGTCATGTATGTTTGCATGTTTTTATTTTTGCATGTATGTTTATATATATATGTGCATGTATGTAATTATGTTTGCATGTATTTATGTTTGCATGTATATTTGTGCATGCTTGTATATATGTATGTATCTTTGCATGTTTGTATGTATGGTTTCATGTGTGTGTGTATGCATGTATGTATGATAGTTTGCATGTATGTATGTTTGTTTGTATACATGTCTGTATGGCCATGTATGATACTGTCTGCTGGCGCCCTGTATCTAAGTCAACTTCGTGGCAGGCTTCTATACATGGTATAACAGTCAGTATCACACATTAAACTGAATCTAAGCCTACGACATGTTTTATTTCATTTTTTTTTTTTTTACAGGTTTGGTGTTTGGACTACGTCGGTTTCGAGGACTACTTCGATGACGGTTTTTTTTTCTACAATAAAATGGTTAATGAGGGTTGTGTTGGGGGTGCTTTATTTCAATAAAATATTTTATCTATATCTTTGTCTTTTTCTTTTCAAATTTTATTACTACCACTTTAGTAATGGCCGCTGTCTGAGTGACAACATCCATTACTAAGGCGAGGCTTAGTGTTAGCCGGTGCAGAGGCTAACACTAACCACCATTATTACCCCGGTACCCACCACCACCAGGGGTGCCGGGAAGAGCCAGGTACGATCCAGTACCCGACCATCTGTTGTGATGGTCGGGCTCTGGGGCGGCCGCAGGCTGGTATTATGAGGCTGGGAAGGGCCAAAAACAGTGGACCTTCCCACCCTTGTAATGCTAGGCTGCTGCTGCTGTGTTGTATCTGGCTGGTTATAAAAGTGGGGGGGACCCCACGTCATTTTTTTTTTATTATTTATTTATTTTTAATTTTTTTTAAAAAAGACATGGGGTTCCACCCAATTTATCATAACCAGCCACATACAACACAGTGTTATTAGCCTGGGAATGGACAAAACCAGTGGCCCTTCCCACCCATGTAATGCCAGACTGCTGCGTATATGGCTGGTTATTAAAAATGTGGGGGACCCAACGTCTAGTGTTAAATTGTTAAATTCCAAAAAAAAAACGACGTGGGGTCCCCCCCATTTTTATAACCAGCCCGATACAACACAGCAGCAGCAGCCTAGCATTACAAGGGTGGGAAGGTCCACTGTTTTTGGCCCTTCCCAGCCTCATAATACCAGCCTACGGCCGCCCCAGTACCCGACCATCACAACAGATGGTCGGGTACTGGATCGTACCAAGCTCTTCCCGGCACCCCTGGTGGTGGTGGGTACCGGGGTAATAATGGGTGGTTAGTGCTAGCCTCTGCACCGGCTAACACTAAGCCCCGCCTTAATAATGGACGCTGTCAATCAGCCAACTACCATTATCTAGGCACTAATAAAGTTTAAAAAAAAACACAAAGACAATTCTTTTTTATTGAAATAAGAAATCCCCAACAAAACCCTCGTTAACCATTTTATTAAATTTTAAAAAAACGTAGATCTACGCAGTAGTCCAACGAATCGAAGATGTAGTCCAATCGGTACATCAAAATCTGCAACAACATAAAAAAACAGTTATCAATGTGAACAATAACAATACTTCTACTCACCTACACACATATATACACGCACGCACACACAAACAACCATACACAAACACACATATACACAAACACACACATATACACACACCCATATACACAAACACACACATATATAAACACACACACACAAACATCTACACACAAACATATATACAAATACACCCATATATATACACAAACACACATAAACACACCCATATACACACATATACACAAACACACATATACAAAAACACACACACAAACATCTACACACAAACATATACACATACACCCATATATATACACAAACACATATACACAAACACACCCATATATACACAAACACACATAAACACAAACACACATATAAAAACAAAAACAGACAAAGACACATACCCAAACACACACACTGTTTCTTTTAAATGCTGCTGGGGAACCCGCTCGATCCACTATATAAGGCTGCGCTATAGTGCAGCATTTAAAAGAAACAGGATCCTGACCTGTCCATAGAGTTTAAGGCAGCACAGAGTATTTCAGGAGATGAGCGTGCAGATTCAGTGCTGCTGTGAACTCTGCTCTTACCATTACGTAGCTCTCAGTCTGTTACCTCTCCTCCACTCCTGTCCTCAAGAACACCTTCACATGATTGGCAAGTCACCACGTAATGGTAAGAGTAGAGTTCACAGCAGCACAGAGTATTTCAGGAGATGAGCGTGCGGATCTTGTGCGGGGTGGTGACTTGCCAATCATGTGAAGGTGTTATTGAGGACAGGAGTGGAGGAGAGGTAACAGACTGAGAGCTACGTAATGGTAAGAGCAGAGTTCACAGCAGCACTGAATCTGCACGCTCATCTCCTGAAATACTCTGTGCTGCCTTAAACTCTGTGGACAGGTCAGGATCCTGTTTCTTTTAAATGCTGCACTGTAGCGCAGCCTTACATAGTGGATCGAGCGGGTTCCCTAGCAGCATTTAAAAGAAACAGGATCCTGACCTGTCCACAGAGTTTAAGGCAGCACAGAGTATTTCAGGAGAGGAGCACGGCCGGCCACAGGCAGCCGGTCGTTTTTCCAAGCCGTGCTCCCATTATGCACACGACCGTAAAAACACCCGTTATTGTGGGTCGTAATTACGACCCGCAATAACGGGCTCATAGACTTCTGTTACCCATGGGTACCTTCCCGTTTTCTCACGGGAAGGTGCCCGTGCCGTTAAAAAAATAGAACATGTTCTATTTTTCTATTTTACGGGCCGTGCTGCTATAAAATTTAGGGTATGTTCACACGACAGCGTCCGTAAGGGCTGAAATTACGGGGATGTTTCCGTCTGAAAACATCCCCGTAATTTCAGCCGTACCGGCATGTGCAGGCGCTTGAACGCGGCGTCCATTACGGACGTAATTGGCGCTGCTATTCATTGGAGTCAATGAATAACGGCTCCAATTACGGCCAAAGAAGTGACAGGTCACTTCTTTGACGCGGGCGTCTATTTACGCGCCGTCATTTGACAGCGGCGCGTAAATATACGCCTCGTGTGAACAGACAAACGTCTGCCCATTGCTTTCAATGGGCAGATGTTTGTCAGCGCTATCGAGGCGCTATTTTCGGGCGTAATTCGGGGCAAAAAATCCCGAATTACATCCGTAATTAGTGCGTGTGAACACAGGGTATGTTCACACTCACTAATTACGGACGTAATTCGGGCGTTTTTGCCCCGAATTACGTCCAAAAATAGCGCCTCGATAGCGCGGACAAACATCTGCCCATTGAAAGCAATGGGCAGACGTTTGTCTGTTCACACGAGGCGTAATTTACACGCCGCTGTCAAATGACGGCGCGTAAATAGACGCCCGCGTCAAAGAAGTGACCTGTCACTTCTTTGGCCGTAATTGGAGCCGTTATTCATTGACTCCAATGAATAGCAGCGCCAATTACGTCCGTAATGGACGCGGCGTTCAAGCGCCTGCATATGCCGTAACGGCTGAAATTACGGGGATGTTTTCAGGCGGAAACATCCCCGTAATTTCAGCCGTAACGGACGCTGTCGTGTGAACATACCCTTATAATGACAGCACGGCTCGTAAAAGCGGCCGGCCGTGCTCGGAATTACGAGCACGACCCGTAAAATAAAAAAATAGAACATGTTCTATCTTTTTAACGACACGGGCACCTTCCCGTGAGAAAACGGGAAGGTACCCGTGGCTAACAGAAGTCTATGGGCCCGCTATTTCGGGTCGTAATTACGACCCTTAATAACGGGTGTTTTTACGGTCGTGTGCATGAGGCCCCGTAATGACGGGTGGCTACATGTGTGCACCCGTCATTACGGCAGCGTTGCTAGGCGACGTCAGTAAATAGTCACTCTTCAGGGTGCTGAAAGAGTTAACTGATCGGCAGTTAGGCCTCATGCACACGACCGTGTTTTTGCGTCCGCAATTCCCCCGCAAATCCACGGGAGAATTGCGGACCCATTCTTTTCTATGGGGCCGTGCACACGACCGTAGTTTTTGCGGTCCGTGCACGGCCCGGGAACCCGGACCGCAGAAAGTACGGACATGTCCTATTATGGTCCGGAGTTGCGGTCCGGGCTCATTGAAAACAATGGCCCGGCCATGTGCATGTGCGGGCGGCTTGCGGCTGACAGTCCGCTGACAGTCCGCAGCCGGCCGACACGAAAATCACGGGCGTGCACACGGCTACGGTCGGGCTACGGTCGTGTGCATGAGGCCTAACTGTTTCAGCACCCTGGACAGTGACTACCGATCACAATATAGAGTACCTGTAAAAAAAAAAAAGACGTTCACACTTACCGGGAACTCCCTGCTTCCTCCAGTCCGGTCTCCTGGCCGTTGCCTTGGTGACGCGTCCCTCGCGACATCCGGCCCGACATTCCTTGATGACGATGCAGCCCATGTGAGCGCTGCAGCCAATCACGGGCTGCAGAGGCCTCTGCAGCCAATCACGGGCTGCAGAGACCTCTGCAGCCAATCACGGGCTGCAGAGACCTCTGCAGCCAATCACGGGCAGCAGAGGCCTCTGCAGCCAATCACAGGCTGCCGCGTCAGAAAAGAAGGTCGGACTGGAGGAAGAACAGAGACTCGTCCGCAAGACAACGACCAGGTACGTATGAAATGCTTTTTATTTTATTTTTAATCAGCAGCCTCTTTTCTCTATCAGTGATTGATAGAGACAAGTGGCTGCCGATTTGTATAATATTTTTGACCGGGTTCGGTCAAAACGGGTTCGGCCGAACCCGGTGAAGTTCGGATTCGCTGCGAACCGAACTTTTCCGGAAGTTCGGACCGAAACCGGGTTCGGTTGTCCCGGTTCGCTCATCTCTAATCAGGAGGTACTCTGCTGACAGTGTTTATCAGGAGGTACTCTGCTGACAGTGTTTATCAGGGGGTACTCTGCTGACAGTGTTTATCAGGTGGATCTCTGCTGACAGTGTTTATCAGGAGGTACTCTGCTGACAGTGTTTATCAGGGGGTACTCTGCTGACAGTGTTTATCAGGAGGTACTCTGCTGACAGTGTTTATCAGGAGGTACTCTGCTGACAGTGTTTATCAGGAGGTTCTCTGCTGACAGTGTTTATCAGGAGGTACTCTGCTGACAGTGTTTATCAGGAGGTACTCTGCTGACAGTGTTTATCAGGAGGTACTCTGCTGACAGTGTTTATCAGGGGATACTCTGCTGACAGTGTTTATCAGGAGGTACTCTGCTGACAGTGTTTATCAGGAGGTTCTCTGCTGACAGTGTTTATCAGGAGGTTCTCTGCTGACAGTGTTTATCAGGGGGTACTCTGCTGACAGTGTTTATCAGGGGGGACTCTGCTGACAGTGTTTATCAGGGGGTACTCTGCTGATGGTGGTGCCCACTGATCTGATATTGATGACCTATCCTAAGGATAGTTATGAACTCACCAAAGTAAACATGTAAGATAGACTGCACCTCTTGAATGAAGTATAGGTCAGCAATATCAAAGTCCTGGAAAAACCCCTTTAATTCTATTGCTGTGTGAAGTCAAGCACTTTGTTGGTGGTACACTGCTGACAGTGTTTATATAGGGGTACTCTGCTGACAGTGTTCATAAGGAGGTACTCTGCTGACAGCGTTTATCAGGAGGTACTCTGCTGACAGTGTTTATAAGGGGGTACTCTGCTGACAGTGTTTATCAGGGGGTACTCTGCTGACAGTGTTTATAAGGGGGTACTCTGCTGACAGTGTTTATATGGGGGTACTCTGCTGACAGTGTTTACAAGGAGGTACTCTGCTGACAGTGTTTATATGGGAGTACTCTGCTGACAGTGTTTATAAGGGGGTACTCTGCTGACAGTGTTTATCAGGGGGTACTCTGCTGACAGTGTTTATAAGGGGGTACTCTGCTGACAGTGTTTATAAGGGGGTACTCTGCTGTCAGTATTTATAAGGGGTACTCTGCTGACAGTGTTCATCAGGTGGTACTCTGCTGACAGTGTTCATCAGGGGATACTCTGCTGACAGTGTTTATCAAGAGGTACTCTGCTGACAGTCTTTTTCAGGGGGTATTCTGCTGACAGCATTTATCAGGGGATGCTCTGCTGACAGTGTTTATCAGGAGGTACTCTGCTGACAGTGTTTATCAGGGGGTACTCTGCTGACAGTGTTTATCAGGGGGTACTCTTCTGACAAAGTTTATCAGGAGGTACTCTGCTGACAGCGTTTATCAGGGGATGCTCTGCTGACAGTGTTTATCAGGGGGTACTCTGCTGACAGCATTTATCAGGAGGTACTCTGCTGACAGTGTTTATCAGGGGGTACTCTGCTGACAGTGTTTATCAGGAGGTACTCTGCTGACAGTGTTTATAAGGGGGTACTCTGCTGACAGTGTTTATCAGGGGGTACTCTGCTGACAGTGTTTATAAGGGGGTACTCTGCTGACAGTGTTTATAAGGGGGTACTCTGCTGTCCGTGTTTATCAGGGGGTACTCTGCTGACAGTGTTTATCAGGGGGTACTCTGCTGACAGCGTTTATCAGGGGGTACTCTGCTGACAGTGTTTATCAGGGGGTACTCTGCTGACAGTGTTTATCAGGAGGTACTCTGCTGACAGCATTGATCAGGAGGTACTCTGCTGACAGCGTTTATCAGGAGGTACTCTGCTGACAGCGTTTATCAGGAGGTACTCTGCTGACAGCGTTTATCAGGAGGTACTCTGCTGACAGTGTTTATCAGGGGGTACTCTGCTGACAGCGTTTATCAGGAGGTACTCTGCTGACAGCATTTATCAGGAGGTACTCTGCTGACAGCATTTATCAGGAGGTACTCTGCTGACAGTGTTTATCAGGAGGTACTCTGCTGACAGTGTTTATGAGGGCGTACTCTGCTGACAGTATTTATCAGGGGTTCTCTGCTGACAGTGTTCATCAGGGCGTTCTCTGCTGACAGTGTTCATCAGGGGATGCTCTGCTAACAGTGTTTATCAGGAGGTACTCTGCTAACAGCGTTTATCAGGAGGTACTCTGCTGACAGTGTTTATCAGGAGGTACTCTGCTGACAGCGTTTATCAGGAGGTACTCTGCTGACAGTGTTTATCATGAGGTACTCTGCTGACAGTGTTTATCAGGGGATACTCTGCTGACAGTGTTTATCAGGGGGTAATCTGCTGACAGTGTTTATCAGGGAATGCTCTGCTGACAGTGTTTATCAGGGCGTACTCTGCTGACAGTGTTTATCAGGAGGTACTCTGCTGACAGTGTTTATCAGGGGATACTCTGCTGACAGTGTTTATCAGGAGGTACTCTGCTGACAGTGTTTATCAGGAGGTACTCTGCTAACAGCGTTTATCAGGAGGTACTCTGCTGACAGTGTTTATCAGGAGGTACTCTGCTGACAGCGTTTATCAGGAGGTACTCTGCTGACAGTGTTTATCAGGAGGTACTCTGCTGACAGTGTTTATCAGGAGGTACTCTGCTGACAGTGTTTATCAGGGGGTACTCTGCTGACAGCGTTTATCAGGAGATACTCTGCTGACAGTGTTTATCAGGAGGTACTCTGCTGACAGTGTTTATCAGGAGGTACTCTGCTGACAGTGTTTATCAGGAGGTACTCTGCTGACAGTGTTTATCAGGGGGTACTCTGCTGACAGTGTTTATCAGGAGGTACTCTGCTGATAGTGTTTATCAGGGGGTACTCTGCTGACAGTGTTTATCAGGAGGTACTCTGCTGACAGTGTTTATCAGGAGGTACTCTGCTGACAGTGTTTATCAGGAGGTACTCTGCTGACAGTGTTTATCAGGGGGTACTCTGCTGACAGTGTTTATCAGGTGGATCTCTGCTGACAGTGTTTATCAGGAGGTACTCTGCTGACAGTGTTTATCAGGAGGTACTCTGCTGATAGTGTTTATCAGGGGGTACTCTGCTGACAGTGTTTATCAGGAGGTACTCTGCTGACAGTGTTTATCAGGAGGTACTCTGCTGACAGTGTTTATCAGGAGGTACTCTGCTGACAGTGTTTATCAGGGGGTACTCTGCTGACAGTGTTTATCAGGAGGTACTCTGCTGACAGTGTTTATCAGGAGGTACTCTGCTGACAGTGTTTATCAGGAGGTTCTCTGCTGACAGTGTTTATCAGGAGGTACTCTGCTGACAGTGTTTATCAGGAGGTTCTCTGCTGACAGTGTTTATCAGGGGGTACTCTGCTGACAGTGTTTATCAGGAGGTACTCTGCTGTCAGTGTTTATCAGGAGGTACTCTGCTGACAGTGTTTATCAGGAGGTTCTCTGCTGACAGTGTTTATCAGGGGTTACTCTGCTGACAGTGTTTATCAGGGCGTACTCTGCTGACAGAGTTTATCAGGAGGTACTCTGCTGTCAGTGTTTATCAGGAGGTACTCTGCTGACAGTGTTTATCAGGAGGTTCTCTGCTAACTGTTTATCAGGGGGTACTCTGCTGACAGTGTTTATCAGGGGGTACTCTGCTGACAGTGTTCATCAGGAGGTACTCTGCTGACAGTGTTTATCAGGGGGTACTCTGCTAACAGTGTTTATCAGGAGGTTCTCTGCTGACAGTGTTTATCAGGAGGTTCTCTGCTGACAGTGTTTATCAGGGGGTACTCTGCTGACAGTGTTTATCAGGGGATGCTCTGCTGACAGTGTTTATCTGATGATGCTCTGTTGACAGTGTTTATAAGGGGGTACTCTGCTGACAGTGTTTATCAGGGGGTACTCTGCTGACAGTGTTTATAAGGGGGTACTCTGCTGACAGTGTTTATCAGGGGGTACTCTGCTGACAGTGTTTATAAGTGGGTACTCTGCTGACAGTGTTTATATGGGGGTACTCTGCTGACAGTGTTTATAAGGAGGTACTCTGCTGACAGTGTTTATATGGGGGTACTCTGCTGACAGTGTTTATAAGGGGGTACTCTGCTGACAGTGTTTATCAGGAGGTACTCTGCTGACAGTGTTTATCAGGGGGTACTCTGCTGACAGTGTTTATGAGGGGGTACTCTGCTGACAGTGTTTATCAGGAGGTTCTCTGCTGACAGTGTTTATCAGGAGGTTCTCTGCTGACAGTGTTTATCAGGGGGTACTCTGCTGACAGTGTTTATCAGGGGATGCTCTGCTGACAGTGTTTATCAGGGGGTACTCTGCTGACAGTGTTTATCAGGGGGTACTCTGCTGACAGTGTTTATCAGGGGGTACTCTACTGACAGTGTTTATCAGGGGGTACTCTGCTGACAGTGTTTATCAGGAGGTTCTCTGCTGACAGTGTTTATCAGGAGGTTCTCTGCTGACAGTGTTTATCAGGAGGTACTCTGCTGACAGTTTTTATCAGGAGGTACTCTGCTGACAGTGTTTATCAGGGGGTACTCTGCTGACAGGGTTTATCAGGAGGTTCTCTGCTGACAGTGTTTATCAGGGGGTACTCTGCTGACAGTGTTTATCAGGGGATGCTCTGCTGACAGTGTTTATCAGGGGGTACTCTGCTGACAGTGTTTATCAGGAGGTTCTCTGCTGACAGTGTTTATCAGGGGGTACTCTGCTGACAGTGTTTATCAGGGGATGCTCTGCTGACAGTGTTTATCAGGAGGTTCTCTGCTGACAGTGTTTATCAGGGCGTACTCTGCTGACAGTTTTTATCAGGGGGTACTCTGCTGACAGTGTTTATCAGGGGGTACTCTACTGACAGTGTTTATCAGGGGATGCTCTGCTGACAGTGTTTATCAGGGGATGCTCTGCTGACAGTGTTTATCAGGAGGTTCTCTGCTGACAGTGTTTATCAGGGCGTACTCTGCTGACAGTGTTTATCAGGGGGTACTCTGCTGACAGTGTTTATCAGGGGGTACTCTACTGACAGTGTTTATCAGGGGATGTTCTGCTGACAGTGTTTATCAGGGGGCCTCTTAATGGTTAATGGAGGCACTTCAGCAGAGGAACAACAAAATGTAGAGTTCTAAGAAAAGATGCTCTGGAATTGTTATTTCATGGGGAATACAATTATTTATTACAGACATGACAGGAAGGGTAAAATGTCCTCTTTAAATAAGAATGTTGCACGCATTCAGTATCCCGGGGGAAAAAGATATTGCCTGACTGCTGCTCGGCGTCAGTCGTAGTCTCTGTGGAAGTGACACCATGACAGGTACCAGGTGCCAGCGCCGGGCAATATGAAGTGTCATAGAGAAGCATGTTTTGTTTTCCTGTTTTCTGATCCTTGGAATGATTTCTATTTTCCAGTGTTTATTGAAATGCATCGAGCATATATGTCTGCAGAACCAAATCAGCAGATTCTCATTATCATAAGGATTGTTCCACATGTCAAGCTGTAAATAAGCTGCCTAGTACTGACATCTCTCCCAACAGGCATCATACTAAATATATAAACACAAGACAATGCATAGGATTTTCTGCTCCTAAGTGCCTGGTTTCACATCATGATTGATGGCATGAGTGCACCCCTCGGGGGCTTGGCTGGGGTTACGGTTGGGGCATCGAGCTTAGGCTCGGATTGCGCTTATTTGTATCATTCATGAAATGCATGTGAATAAAGCAATTGACTCTCATGAAGGATCATTCCCTTGTGTCTCTCTAATAATATAGATGCAGAGACAGCCTTAAAAATTATTAATTACTTCCAAATGTTGGGGAAGTGATCAGCGGTATATTTTGTCCATAGCTAATTCTTCTACATTCTCACATTGAGAAGTTGCCTAAATCTCACTTTTATGTTTTAAATTCACATATAAAGTTATTATAAATACTAATTATATTACTTCATTTTTACATTTATATCCAGAGCTGCTTTCAAAATACTGCTGGTTGCCCTGGGTAACAGACAGCGGTTTAGCTCCACCTTGCTGTCAAACATGTGAGTTGGCTGTCACCTGAGCTCCCACAATCCACTGCTTTCTGGTAATAGGAAACAAGTAGAATTTAGATATAAACACTTTAGATATAAATGGAAGTAAAAACATCACGTAACACAAAATCAGTACAAGATAAGCAAAGGGATTGATGATATTTATTTTTGTATTTTAGCTGAATATTATGGAAATAATTTAAATTTCCTTTGAGATAAACATGATAGAACGGTACGGCTTTATTGGTCTCAAACCATACCATGGACGTAAAGATAATCATGTGACCTCATGGCAAAACTTATAATGGCCCCTTCTAAGTCTGCGGCAAACGTACTACTTTTTTAATTAACCCCTTACCGAGATTTGACAGACAGTTACGTCATAGCCGGGAAGAGTGAGTATAGAGCGGGCTCACGGGCCGATAAATATGTTACATCCGACACCTCAATGCAACGGCTGAGAATGTGGATAACTTTGATTCCAGCCATTTAACCACTTAGATGCCGCAGTCAATAGCGAATGTGGCATCTAAGCCGGTAAAAAGAACGTGGCGTCCCCCTCCAACAGCCCATCCCCAACGGTTATTATGGCTATCATGATAGCCAGGTCTGCCATCTTTTTGCTCCTATTAAGCCTAATAAACCCTCAAAAGAATTACTGTTAAAAAAAAAAAAAAGGTTTCCCGTTTTTCCGCTACAGTGACGTAAAAAATATGAATGGTGTTGCCAAAAGTCTGAATTATTGCAATATAACATTATTTCACCCGCTCAGTGAACGACGTAACAAAAACAATATTTGAATGACAGAATCGCTGTTTTCTGGTCACCTAGCCTCCCACAGAGAATGAAATAAAAAGTGATCAAAGTTGCCTGTACCTTAAAATGATACCAAGGAAAACTGCAGCTCGCAAAAAACAAGCCCTCACATCGCTCAAAAGAAAAATAAAAAAGTTACGTGTCTCAGAATATGGCGATGCAAACATTTTTTTTAACAAATATTTTTTTTCTTTGTAAACGTGGTAAAATTGCAAAGTAAGGAAAAAAAAAGTTATACTTACCCAGAGTTCCCTGCTTCTTCTCTAGTCCAGCCTCCCTCCATGACGTAGCATGCTATGTCACCGCTGCAGCCAATCACAGGCTGCAGTGTCAGATGGGCCTGCAACGTCATCCAGGGAGGCCGGAGCGGACGTCAGAGGAGGGAGAGGGTAAGTATATGCGCTAATTTACGCAGCGGAATGTACACCCGAAATAATGCACCACAGGATTTCGGGCGGTATTCCCTGCGGTGTTCAGGGCGGATACGCTGCGCAGCTTGACGCACTGCGTCCGCCCTGAATACATTATGTGTGTTCCTACTCTTATAGAAGATATATGTGCACTGTATGGCCTCATGCACACGGCCATGCCCGTAATCACGGCCCGCTGCCGCGGGCACGGCTGGACGCCGACTGCCGTGGGCTGCGGCCCGCATTGTCAGCCCGTTCTCTCATACAAACTATGGGTGCACGGCCCATAAAACGCAAATTATAGAACATGTTCTATCTTTTGCAGTACAGTTCTACGTCCTGGACACCTATCCGTAGCGATACGGAAAGTTGTCCGCGGCCAATAGAACCGAATGGGTCCGTAATTACGGTTTGCAATTATGGAGATTTTTTTACGGTCGTGTGCATGGGGCCTAAGTCACCGCAGCACCATAATGGTTTATAAGAATGAATGCTTTGTGCCCATGGACAGTTAATAGTACACTTCTCGATTCCAGAGTGGACATAGATAGCGACACTAAAATTATTGATTTTCATGGAGTGATGGAAGTGTAAACACTAAGAAAACCACACATCCATACTACTCTTCTCAATTATAAGTGTTACTCTATATAGGTCAACAATATTTACCCATATAACATATATATGTGTAAGATTGGGGCTACACAAGGCCATTTGTTGCACTACATGTAGCCATATGTGATAATAATGCCTTCAAAGATTTATGTTCCATAGGAGCCCTGAGTTACCGGTGACCATAATGGATCCAGAAGCAGCTAAACAGGGTTGTTCTTTACTGCACCATCCTTTCCTCCACGAGTTATCTTGATTCAAATTATCACTTTCTATGAAAAGAGGAAAAAATTTTGTGGAATAAATGGAAAATAGGTGGAACCTAAAATTGCATGCAAGACACATGATTTGACTGGAGCCCTACACATACCCTTATATTATCCATAGAAATCATAGAGCCCAAATGCAAATGTCAAAATGGCACCAACCTCATTTCAAATGATGGCCCTTCACCTACAAACAGACCTCCTCCGAAAGCCATCGAGAGGAAGAATTGATTAGCATGAATGCAGAGATATCTATAGCAACGTCCAAGTACATTCATTAAGGGAAGCATATTTGGTATTGCCCTATTATCCCATTGGCAGAGTACCAGTACCACCAAACTGGCTCGGCAAGGCTCCACCTCACCATGGGCACTGAAATGTTAGCAAACAAAGAGGAAGAACCAGTCATAGGGTCATGTTGGCCTTTTTCTCCTAGCTAGGATGGGACAAACATGCAATGGGTCCTTCATGCTTCATATAGGGTGCAAGTGGTGGTGTGAACCAGCTCTAAAGTGGAGCCTCATGGAGATGTTAGCTAAGGTGCCCCCAATATTCTATGCACCCGTCTGCCACAGGATATAAAATTTGTCAGCTTTACAATATAAAGAATCACCAGGTTTTCTATTTACGCTGTGGGATCTGTTACCAATGGCCTTTTCCCCTAGAATTTAGCCATTATCAGAAAGTCATGCATAGGGCATGATGAATTTCTGCTGGGCGTGAGTTGCAAATGCCAACTAGATTTATGAACACTACACGGGAAGTTTGCTCCCCTGCAGTCCACGAGCCCGTTCATCACACTATACAAAAATTGGCATCTCTATAAAATAAACAATTATGAGTTTTTTCTTTATGATGTATTCATATTTAATTGCCATTTTTCAATTTTTTTTTTTTGTTTTTCGTTTATTTTAAGATTTTATTTTTCAGTCGACATAGCCTCATGAGGGCTTGTTTTTTTGTGGGAGAGTTGTCAATTTTAATGACACCTTTAATATACTGGGAAACTGTAAGTGTTTTTTTTAGGTTTTAATATTTTTAATTTTTTGTACATTACTGAAATCTTTATTTAACTATTTTTTAATTCTAATTTTTTTAGTCCCACTAGGGGATTTGAACAAGCTGGTACATTACTTATGTATTGCAGTTTAGTGTAATTTTTACTGGCCCCTATTAAGCATTAGGCACAAAGTATAAGGCCTACATGTGGCCATGACAAACAACGGCACCCCGTGATCATGTCGCGGGGGGGCATGGGTTGATGGAGGGGGCTCCCCTTCTTTCTAACGGCTTAGATGCCGGAGTCGCTATTGACTGTGGCATCTAAGTGATCACACGGACGGGATAGGATCAATTTCTGATCCCAGACATAATAGTAAAGTGTCGGCTGTAACATTCAGCCGACACACGCTGAGTATGGAGGGCGCTCAGCTGTAAGCCTGCTCCATACTCCCCACTCCCAGCTGTGACTTATAGTTACGTCAAATGTTGAGAAGGGGTTAAACACTCTAACATTTCCAAAAATATCCCAAAAAATATATAAACATTTATATTTATTTTTTTTAAAAAGTGTTTTACAATAAATCAAAACCATTCCGGTATATTTATTAATCTCCCCAAATGAATCCATGGCTAATGTGGAGATGGAGAAGGGGACACTCGAGAAAGACGGAAGATTCATGGAAATTATTGTCATTGTATTAGTGTGTCTCAAGGTCTTCAAGTCCTACTGTCAGAATTCATCGGACCCAAAACACATCAGCCAGGCTCCTTCACTACTCCCAGACATCACCATGTCACAACTAATTGACTTAAGCTCTCTATCTCTGAAAAATCAGCAAAAGTATAATCACATTTACCCCCCCCCCCCCCTCCTCCCAAAAAAAATGTACGGCAAATACACAGAGAAACTCCAAGGTTTTATTAAAGTCTGTCCTTTTATCTTCAAGTTGCTTGAAATTAGATGGGAGGAAAAAAGACAGAAAAATATCTATATATTGCGTTACGGCCTAGATGAAGTGGAATTTAAATATGAGGCCCTGATAGTCTGTCTTCCGCAAATGAGATATCCGGGTAGGGTTAAAACAGAATAGTAGAGTAAAGGAGTTTAATGAGGGCATTTACATGGTGTGCTTAAAGCAATTGTTATGTACTACAAGAACTTAAACGCACCAAGGGGCATATCATTAACCTGAACAGGCAGCCATGACACATCAGCCGCAAAATAAGCCAAATTCAGTTTGATCCAGAAACGGTTCTCGTATGCACTGGAGATTATCTGTGCAGCAAAAACTTCCCTTCCTATATCCTTCTCTGCTGTGTAGGACGGATCGTCTTCCATTAATTTCCCTATCATCCATCATTGCCAGTGCATGGCCTGCTGACAGGCACAAACCGCACGTTATTTGGTTACTCTACATATGGGGTTGTTTGGAGATGAAGAATTAAATATGCAAATGTATGCATAATGTATGCAAAAAACAACTGTTCCTGATATTATGGGTTCTGGCATCGATGTAAGTAGGTTAAATATTTCTTTAGGATATACATTAATGAGCGTGGTCAACATGAAATTTAGACGTTCCCCATTTTTTCTGCTTTAATGAAGAGGCCGTAGGGTCGGGTATATTTTGCTTTAAGGCCGGTAGATATAGCTCCT
Organism: Rhinoderma darwinii; assembly: GCF_050947455.1. NCBI lineage: Eukaryota > Metazoa > Chordata > Amphibia > Anura > Rhinodermatidae > Rhinoderma > Rhinoderma darwinii. The sequence continues at coordinate 18,380,723 of NC_134693.1, read as the reverse complement.
TGAATTTGTATTAAATAATCAATGTGGTATTGGAGGCATTGAAACATAACCTGATGTGAAGATCTAGAACATATGAATCTTACTCAATGACATCAAGTTGATGTAGATCCTCTAATATAGAGAAACATTTCTGCACCAAATACTCCATCGGTGCTTAGATATACGTAGAGGTTGTATATTCCATCGAGTAATCCTCTCCAGCTTCTAGAAGGTCTATGGAGATAAGCTCACAAACTAGGTTGCCCCAATTCTTCTTCTCCATGGATGAAGAACTAGGGCCCCAATTCTCTACAGTCTACTCAATGTCAGCAAGGAAAGCAGGACTGGCTCAAGGACCATGTTGTTCTTTTTTTTCTACAATGAATTGGAAGGAAGAAAGGGGAAAATATGCTCCACGCCCTCTCGTTCTAAGTGCATACGATTTCTGGATGCTAGCAGCGCCTCTTTGGAATCCCGATTTTTTTCCTTGCCTGGAAATCGTATGCATATTAAAGCGGAGGTGGAATTCACCCACCGGTTGAGGACTGCCGCAGCTGACATCTAATGTCGACACGCACACACCAGAGTTGTACTTGGACTGTGCAACCTAAAAGGTGAGCGCTTATACCCCTAATGCTCCCCCATGTCTCATCCTACTCAATATACTGCACAATGTGGAGCCTTATGTTCCTTTTCTCCTTTAGATATAACTCTCGTTCTAAGTGGGTTTGAGGGTAGCAAATCACCATCCCTGTACATACTAATGGGTTAGACTGGATTGGTGGTCAAGGAATTGTTTCTGCCTCTAAGTGAAAAAAACAGATTCTAGCTGGCCCGGCTTTGCACAAATATGGCAGGGCCCGACATACCATATGAGTTGCCACACAGGGCCCAGTAGGTAAGAGGGCCGTTGCCACCTTAAAAGCAGCTTCTTTCTATCTATAAGATTGCAAGCGTTGAGCTAATGTATTGCATGGCTGACAATTACTGGTGGATTGGGGTGCTCTATGATCAGCAATTGCAGAGTTAGGGCCCCCATATGCTATTATTGCATGGGAGCCCTCTGCTTTCCGTGTCCACCTCATGGTACATCTCATGATCTTATTGATAGTTTAGACACCCATTAGGAAGCTAATTTGTAATCTCTTTAATATATTGTTTCTCATAGTTGTTTGCAAGAAAGCCTAGTATCCCACCCAGGGTGCCTAAGATGGTCTAAGAGAAGATGATGGGTGCTGGAAGGAGGAAAGGTAACAACACCATCTTGGCTTCTGTTTTGTTGAGGAAGATCCATTGGATTTGCTAGCCAAATATCCACTCTTCATCACCATTGCCGATATATATACTGTATATTTTTCTGCTCCTCCATTCGTACAGGAGTGGGAGAGTTAGGGGGGTTTATATGCTCTGATGATTTGTTGGACTATTTGTATAAGCAAATAAAAAACAAAAAAATGTATAATTGTCAATATAATGTGAAATGCTCTAAGTCATAATGCTGCTCCACGAAGATCTGGAGCTCTGTGTCCAGAATTGACTGATAGCTAAGGGTTCCTTAGGAAGTTCTGCCGCTCTTGTAGGGTTACCAATGCTTATATCTTTATTACATATAGTACGACTCATTCCTCGTTACATTAACTCTTAAAACATAATTTTAGATAAGGAACGTCTTAAGGGGGATATGTCACATGTTTATTAATGCCCTATCTCCTAACTAATCTAATAGACGCTATGATGCTGATAACTACAGTACAATTATTTTTTTTTCTAAAACATTTATTATTTGCAAAGTTCTGAGCATTTTTTAAATATGGTAATCTGGCTGTACTAGCAAAATGAGAGGTTACTCATTGTTTTCACTCTGATCGGTGTAATGTTTTCTATATGACGCTGTCCAATCAGCATACAGCATACAACTTCTGCTCTTCCCAGCCCAGCAACACAGCGTGATCATATATTATACAGCTTCCATTCCCGACTGTGTTTTCAACTGGTGATATCTCCGGTTGTTTCACAGCTAGAACTGCGCCTGGTGTCATATGAAAGACTAGAATCTCATCTTTCATATGCCACCAGGACCACTGATCTAGGTGGTCCACAGCCGGAGATATGGCTATCTGAAATGATCCCCCTTCCCCCCAGCCTCAGTCTCTCACACTGTGTGAAGCAGCTTCATGCTGATAGGACAGCGTCAGAGGCTGTGAGGAGGCTCCACCTCAGGAGAATCGCTGGTGTTGACACCCACTTGTCTAGTATAGCCTAATTTGCATATTTTAAATAAAAAAAAGCTCATAACTTTTTAAATAATAAACTTTTTGGGACACAATTTTCACTAGCATTATCAGTGTGACAGCGCCTATTAGATTAGCTAGGAGATTGGGCATTACAAAACTAGTGACAGATCCGCTTTAAATAACAACCAAAAATTTGATGATCTTATACATTAAAGAAATAGGAAGTCTATAATATTTTTATCATATTTTATTGCATCTGAAGTTGAGGAGCCATTTACACGTGAAGACAGGAGACTCATCTTTAGAAGGGTAGTCAGTGACATGACACGATAGACGACATTGTCCATCTAAGGAGGATACATGTGTCTTCTGATGATGGTCTTGGTCATTCACACGTCTTTGCCGCTTCAAACACTGTCAGATCCTACCGGAAGAGCCTGGATATATAATAGCAAACCAATCCATTTTTACATCTCAGTCTTGCAAAGTTCTTTATGATACAACTTTAGAAGTAGAGCAATTTTATAAAGTCTTATACTTTCAAGGTTTTGGCAACATGTCTATTAAGTTGTGAAGGACATCTCAGTCTTTACACAACATCATTTAATGGATTCCTTAATTATACATTTGTTGTAATAAGCTGTCAGAGTGTGCATTTCATGTCTCCACATCCACCAGTCCCCGCAGTACACTGAATAAACCAATTACTTTCCTGTCCACTCATTTTCTGCATCTGTATTACCCTGAGATTGTGCAATACCGGCTTAATCCATAGAGCGGAGAATGGTAGTGGGCACAGCTATAGAATTAATGATAAACTCTAGACTAAGTTTTCCCATAACTATGATAAAGGATTCTATAAAATACCTATTACTATGAGGTCTAGGAATTTATCATAAGAGCAGGTAGTTATAATATATTCTCTATACCAATCCACCTTAAAAGGGGTTTTCTGAGTTAACCGTCTTTAAAAAAAATATATATTTAATACATTGACGAAATAAAAATGTATGAAATAAAAATTCAACTTACACATCGACTTTTTCTATTTTCGCGTCGCTTGTTTACATCCATTCAAGGTCCATGCTGTTGTTATTTCTTGTTGCTCACACTACATTTCCCTGCATGCCTTGCAGGCTGTTCTATACGTTCATGTTGCTCCTCCCTATTGTTCATGTGGATCGTCTACGCTCGTCCCCGACCAGATCTTGCCCCATCCAGCAGTTTGCATTCCAGCATCTGTTTTACGGTGGTAAATTAACGTAAACCCCCCCCCCCCCCCCCGATACCTTTCCATTATTTCCCCTTTGTTTTATCCTGTCTCTTTCATTTTTGGAATCCTCCCCCCAGTTCCTGTCACAACGCTCGTCAGCGTCGGTTTGCTGCCCAATCCAAAAAGTTAGACTGGTGTGCGCTACAATGTCTAAACATATCAGCGTCTAATAGCGCGGATGCATGTAGAATAGCAGCCAAGGAAAGCCCAGGACAATGACAGAAGCCTAATGAGTGTACAAATGCATGCATGGTCCCCGCTCTGCAACAAACAGGGACACGCACAGGCGTGCGACAGGAGATGTGTGGCCAAGAGAGATGAAGGGGCCGACACTGGAACGGCACGTCAACGGCGAAGTGCCGTATAACCTATTGGGACTCTCTGCTCTGAGACCATTCAGTGGAAACAGAAAAGGACTCCTTTTGGGCGCTCCTGTGTTTATAATGATCCAATGAGGTTTTTTTGGATTGGTGGAAAAAGGTTCGTAATTCACAGGAAAGAAACTTTGTTTAAAAAAGTTTTTTTTTTCTATTCAGCAATGCAACGCCTTTCGACCTTGCACCAAGGTCTTCATCAGGCATCATGCTAATGAATGTATGCCTGATGTAATGGGTATACGGCACATCAGTGGAGGAGGCTGCAAACGTGACGTCGGAAGTCACGTGATGAGCGGCCAGAGCAGAGTACAGAAGGACATTTTATAATGTGAGTACATTGGAAGATTGCAAATGCGTAAACAGAGAGACAACAATTTGTTAAAAATATATTGGAATACCCCTATAAATGAACAGACCACTTTCCAATATGTGCCAAAAAAATAGAAAAAGTGGGGACACAATTGAGGCCCACTCAAAATAAATAAAACTTATTCATATATTTTATTGAGAAATAATGTCCCAATTAAAAACCACTAAAAACATCCTAACAACTTGGCACCACCATGGCCGCCCCGTCAACATATTAGGTTGAAACCCCACAACGCCATGTAAGGGGTAAAGTATTGAGCAGCAATATACCCGAAAAATATGTACGGTATATTCCTAAAAATAGTATGCAAAATATATTAACATATCTTTACTGTGCCTAAATACAAAAATATACGTAGAAAAAAAGGCAAATTGGAAGAAATACTTGAAAAATAACTCACAAAAGTATCCCAAGAAAAGGTAACTTTAACTATAAAGTGATGATAAGGCACAAACACATACATTAAAATGTCAATCTTAAATGAATCATAAAAAATAAACAATACAGAATTCACTTTTATACTTTTGTGCCTCATTGTGACTTGTCTTTTATCTTGTGCATTTGCTGGAATGACGGGACTACACAGAGGTCTATTTTTCGAGACTTGAGATACTATTGGGATGAAGTAGCGCTTGAGTGACATTATCTGCATGCCTGTGGGTCAGTTTGGCGATCTTCATTATTTTAGCCTGACTTAGCCTTCAAGTTCTGCTGCCAGAACATACTGCTATCTGTATTCTAGCGGCTCCCGCTTTTGTTTTACTATACAGCATACAACCGAGAGCTCAGAGGAAATTTTAGTTTTTAGTGGCTAAAGCTTCCAAATTTGGACAATGTGTTTAATAATGTTGTGCAGTTGGTTAAAAAAATCTATTTGTGTTGTTCAGAGATGACGATGGTAACTATATAAAGGAAGACTACAGCTAAAACTGATAGACTGTGATATGCCTAGCACTGAGGCGGCAGGGTATAACTCAAAGAGCCCCAAAGAGGAAATCCCTGTGTCATTCACCGCCCCCTCAAAACCTGCACTCGGTATAACACAATGGATGGGTTTACCCGGAACATTCATTTAACATCAGAGATCAAAGTTGTTCTGGTCTGGTATGGTCGTTACATTGATGACATGATCATTATCTGGTCCTCAGATGTGGCGACCATACCAGACTTCATCAACTACATAAATAATAATCCATTTGGTTTGACATTCACCTATGGTTATGATTGTCAAAAAATTAAGTTCCTGGATCTCACTCTAAGTGGTATTTCCAGCTTAGATACTGTTCAGACTGGCACTTATCGCAAGCCTACTGCTGGCAATGCAATTTTGCATGGCAAGTCCTGCCACCCGGAGCACACCATCAAGGGTGTTCCGGTTGGAGAAATTTTAGGAGCTAAAAGAAACTGCTCGTCTGAACAGGTGTATAAGGAAGAAACAAATAAAATTTGTAATCGTTTAAAAAATCGAGGTTATCCTCAATGGACTCTGGATAGGGCTATCAATTTGGGTGAGGACAGAAAACGTTGTGATTTACTACAAAGAAAGCATACACATAAAAAGAACAAAAATTGATCTCTTGCGTTTGTTACATCGTACAGTAAAGTATATCATACGATACGATCTATAGTGTCCAAATATTTACCAGTCCTCTTTCAAGATGAGGGCTTACGCCAGATATTAGAGCCAGGTTGTAAATTTTCCTCTCGGAGAGCACCTACTTCGGGTTCTATGGTTTCACCTAGTTTAACGCAATTTTCATCCAAACAGAATTCGTGGCTTTCGTCAAAGGGTTTTTATCCTTGTGGAGCAAATATATGTATGTGTTGCAATTATGCACACCAAACTAAAGAAGTTATCTCAGCCATTGATGGATCTATACATAAAATTAAACAATTCATCAATTGCAACACACGGCATGTAGTTTACCAAATAAATTGTACTCTTTGTAATTTATCTTATGTTGGGTGCACTAGTCGCTCCCTTAAGGTTAGAATTAGAGAACATCTCAATGGAGCTACTAATCCTGGAGTTAGAAATCCTTCCAATGCATCCAAACATTTTAGTCTTATGCACCAAGGCGATACCAGTAGTTTTGAGTTTTCAGGAATTGAGAGAGTTAATAGACCAGTGCGAGGTGGTGATCATAGGAGAGCACTTTTAAATCGTGAGGGTTACTGGATTCTCATGTTGAACTCTATAGTCCCCAATGGTTTAAATATGAGAAATGATCTTATTCTGAACTACTAATATTTTATAGATTTTGCACATTTTGTATTTTTGTATTTTTGTGTTTGGCTTGAGATTTGATAGTTGCGTTTTATACAATTTTGTATGTTTCACATGTCATCCACTTCTGTGATAATTGCATACACCTGATCAAAGTGGGTGTTTTTTGTCTTGGCAGCTATTATAGTCAGACATTCTCATTCCTTCCCCTATCTATGAGTAATGGCTATTGAGAGCTAGAAACGCGTCAGAGGGAACGTATGTTTTATGTTTTTTGTCCACTGTTTACTGTTCAGTCTTCCGCTGGCTATCTATTTTAACCAATAAAGAAGATTTTTTCATATTCCACAAGGAGTGCTGAACCTTTTCCTTCTGGATTGTTGTTTTTACAGTGTGGAGATCGCTGTCTTCTTCGTGCACCTAGGAGGGTGAGCTGACATTTCCATATATTTCCTTTCTTGTGTCTAGACTGTTGTATGACTAGTGTTTGACTAAACTTTTTTGTAAAGATGAGTGTAACACTTCTGCACCAATCGAATTCGGTCCAAATTCTCCAAAAGTTTTTCAAAATGCTAAACTTGTGGGGCTCGCGACACAGGAATCGTGGCAAAATGGCAGCTTTGGGAACCGATGACCTCGGGCAGGCTCCCACATAATGCCTGGTAGGCAGCCGTTCCAACACGCACTCCGGTATCCCTCCCTGTCAATCATAAGGGGTATAGGTGGATGACATCACTAATGCTGGGTTGGCGATGAAGAGCTTGAAAGGGGTTGGATAAAGTCCCACAAGACATCAGAGAGTCAGACACAAGTTTTCAGGGCAATCGAGGCACTTGCGATTCGCGGTGAATTCATTTGGACCGAATGGAATCAGACGGCCAATTTAATCGAATCGGACCCTAAACTAATTTTGGAAAATTCGCTTAGCTCTACTTTTTAGCAAGCTAATTTATGCACAAATCTGTGCATTAACATTATGTGATGCTAACCCTAACACTTTCAAAGGAAGCCAAATAACCTGACCATGTTTTGGAAATATGGGCAGAAGCCAAAGTGCATGGAAATATGGGCAAAATGGGCAAACTCCACGCAGTTGTTATCCATGGTACCATTTCCCCAATCCAGGGCTAAACAAAGAGCCACATTGCCACTCAAAAGGGAATGAGACAGCTGAGGGCTTTATATTGGGAGCAATGAAATCCTCACTACTAATACTGTGATGTCACTTTATTTGAGATGTTCAACCAATCAGGCAGCTAGTTTTCAGCAGTGGACTAGAAAGTAATCCAATCTATTTTAGGTCCACTATTACATTTCCTGGGGCGCCATCAGCCTAGACCCCCTCTCCTCTGTGCTATCCATATGGTAGAGGACACACTCCATGGAAACCTTCAGGGTCAACTTGGCCCAAAGTACCAAGTGTCCATCAGAACACAACCCGAATTAAAGGTGAATTTGGAGCCCATAACTTGTCACCAGGGTCTATTTCTTACGGTGCAAACAAATTGCAAGATGCAATCAAAAAGAGATGTGTGTATGTTTTGAATAGATGGAGGGTGGGCTCTAAGAATCATCTCCCCTTGTGGGCACAAGCCGGGCTGGCCTTGGTCATGTGCGGTCGACAGCATTTGGTCGAACAGGGTGCATTTCCTGTCACTACTGAAGAGGGAACCATCTGCCCTAAAGGGGGCACCACTGACCATGATGACCTGGGTATTTGGAATTTTCACCCACAATCCCACACTCGGTGCCGAACTTATGGAAAGATAATTGCACAGGATGCGTCATTATTCCCTAGCTTATTGATTGAACAGTTGGGTGTTAATAAGGCAACTTTCTAAAAAGTTGTTTTTTTTTGGGCACTGTATGACTATTATTTGAGCGCTACATGGCACACCAAAAGCGGGGCTTTAATAGGAGGTTCTGCATAAGGCATCATCCAACCTAAGGCCAGCCCTGGGCCCAAGGAACCCCAATTCTATACTGGACACATTGCCACATCTTCACATATTTGTGCAGTTTTTAGGACAGCATAAGCTATATGGAATCCGTACATCTAAGATTTTTGTTCTTACAAATATGGAATGTATCAAGATCTCATTGCAAACACAAAACTTTGTTTATTCACATTCATCATTTCTACTTGTGATATTAAACAATTCTTATGATTCGTGTTGACTATTGAAACGTCTCCGATGCCTGAAAATTTTTGCTATTTCCTGTGCTATTTTTTTTTTTTTTTCGAGCTTAATCAAAGTGTCTAAAATGACATCCTCTTGAGAACTCGGCTCTTGTGAATAACAGGGATTCTAAGGGTATGTTCACACGTCTTAACAAATTACGTCTGAAATTATGGAGCTGTTTCAGGCGAAAACAGCTCCTGAATTTCAGACGTTTTTGCAAGTGCACAAGTTTTTTGCGGTGTCTTTTACGGATGTAATTGGAGCTGTTTTTCAATGGAGTCAATGAAAAACGGCTCCAAAACATCCAAAGAAGTGACATGCACTTCTTTGACGCGGGCGTCTTTTCACGTGCCGTCTTTTGACAGCGACGCGTAAAATTACACCTCGTCTGAACAGAACACAGTAAGACTCATTGCAAGCAATGGGCAGATGTTTGTATGCGTAACGGAGCCGTCTTTTCAGGCGTAATTCGAGGCGTGAAATGCCCAAATTACGTCTGAAAATAGGCCGTGTGAACATACCCTAAGACTTTTCCAACTGCAAAGTCATCATCATGACCAATGTTTCGTCTTAGTGATACCCAAAATAAGGAGTGTGTTACCTGAGCTTAGGTTTATCATGCTGAAACGCAGCACATTACTTCAAAGGGATTGTTAAGGGAACCTACTGACAGTACGAAGCTATAGTCCGGCTGCCTTCAATGAGGATCTATCTGGGACAAATCTCTCACCAGCAAATCGTTATAAATAAATACCATACGTAGACTATATACGGGGTGAAACGTTTAATATCGTGATAGCTAAACCAGGACCCCCTGTGATTAGCCAGGGAACCACAATATGGGTAAGACCACACATGGCAGTAAAAGAACACAGCATATCCGCCCAGTGCGCCTCAGGGAATTTTGTGAAATTGTGGTGCAGTTTTTCGACCGGAATGTCCGCGGTGGAAAACTGCACCTAAACTTCCTGCCCGGCTGAATCTCCTTCCCTGAAAACAGCTTTTCCAATTACAGTGATTTTTTTTTTTTGTAGGCTACAGATGAACATTCATTTGTCTCCCTCTTGTGACTGGGGGTTACACCTGCAGTGCCTCCACAGGGAAAATTAAGTATTACAGCAGACAACCATATTTGATGTAACTTTCAGATGTGATTGTCTGGTTTAGAAAACCAGTTTTCAAATGACACTATGAGGGAATTCTAAGTTAATAGCGGGAGGTTCACTGTTCAGGAACCTAATCTATTAGTAAGAGAGTCTCTCTCTCTCTCTCTCTCTCTCTCTCTCTCTCTGGAGGACTCGGCACGTAAGGTTTCATTTGTGTACATTTGTAAGGCTCTGTTCACACTTACGTTGTGGCTTCCATCCCATTGAGCTGCATGGGTTTATGGACGCAGACTCCGAGTCCCTGACGGCAGTGTGAACAGAGCCTTAGTAAGTTTACCAAAATGAAATATTTTACATTCAACTACATTTTCTATTATTCTAATTACAATTTTATTCTATTTTATTTGATGCCGTTATCTGCACCACATTTTATTCTAATATAATCATATTTCCATTCCTTTCATTATAAGACTCATAGCACAGAATCAGTAACCATCAAAAATAACTAGTCAAATAGCTGGATATAATTATGAGTTGCTTATGCCTTTTCCTTATCTCTTGAACTCAGCAAGATTTGTAATACAGTGGAAAAACCTCCTGGGAAATATCTAGACTGGCGATGGATGTGAAGCAAAGTGAGAATTTCTCGGAGATCATTTGCATGTGGCTTTAAGTTCCTCTCTCCTGCTTATTAACTCGATGACGTCTGTGAGGATGAGAGGAGCCGGGACGGGCGAGCTGCTCAACGCAGGCTACAAACTGATGACATTCTCTTTTCTCATATTCATTTGTTTGCCGGTGTATGTTCATTACCTCAGGATTGCTGCACCATAAATGCAGTGTATTACAGTATATGAGGGCCCGGCTGGCGAGCATATCACCATTATCTATATACACAGTACATAAAGATATATACCATAAAAAGAAAATATTTTAAAAAAAAAAAGTTAGAAAAGAGTAATTTATATTGCAATGTATCCAAAATGTATTCACTCACATCAGTATTCACTCACATAAGGCCTCATGAGGGGCAGACACAGCAGAGGCCCCCGTTTAAGAACAGTATATGGGCCTCTTCCTCTCCAATGGCTCTGGAGCTCCGTTACGTCTCTCTAAGGCCCTGTTCACATAGTTTTTAGGCGCTGATTTTGACACGGAAACCGTGTCAGAATCTGCACCAAAAAATGGCCAAAATCTCACCCTATTGATTTCAATGGGAGGCAGAAGCGTTTTTTTTTCCCCGGTGGCTTTTCCTTTTTCACCGCGGTTTCCACCTCTGATCTCCTATTCAATTAATGGGAGGCAGAAAAAAAACTGCGGAGCTCGTTTTCAAGTGTTTTTTTGCAGGTTTTTTTGCCCACGGTCCTTGCATTAGATTCAATGGCCGTGGGCGAAAAACGCAGTGACAACCAAAGCAATGAAGGAATTCTGAGGCAGATTTTTTCTGCCTGCAAAAAAACACAGTGTGAACAGAGCCTAACAATCCACCAGTGCTTGTGATATATGAAATTCATTAGCATAGTTCCTTGCAATCTAATAGACAGCAGGAAGCTTCTAGCTGCTTTTAACCCCTTAACGACATGTCACGTACTGGTACGCGGCAGCCGTTAAGAGGAAGTATGGAGAGAGCTCACGGGCTGAGCTCGCTCCATACACAGCGGTGACGGCTGTGTTACACAGCCGACATCTCACTGCAACAGGCGGAATTAAAGTTCACTTTGATTTGGCCTGTTTAACACCTTAAATGCCGCGGTCAAATGCGATGGCAGCATTTAAATTGTTAGAATCAAACACGCCATCGTGCCCCCACCTCCCCCCCGCGGCGCAATTGGCCGTTTACAGTGGTTGTTATGGCAGCCTGGGGGCCTAATGAAGTCCCCCAGGTCTGCCATCTTTGTACACCTTTGCCTCTGGCAGGGCATCAAAGGAGGCTGTCAGAATCACGATATACTGCAATACATTGGTATTGCAGTATATCATGCAAGCGATCCAACAATCGCTGGTTCAAGTCCCCTAGGGGTGACTAATAAAAAAAAGTATTCAAAAATATTAAAAGTTCCAAAAACCCCCCTTTTCCCATTTTTTCCCTAAAGCAATGTTAAAAAAAAATAAACGTTACATAACTGGCATCACCGCGTCCGTAAAAGTCTGAACTATCACAACATAGCGTTATTTAACCCGTTCGGTGATCGATGTATAAAAAAATCAATAGATCAATAAGTTGCATGTACCCCAAAATAGTATCAGTGAAAACGACAGCTCACCCCGCAAGATTTAACCCCTTAGTGACCACCAATACGCCTTTTCACGTTCGTCACTAAGGGGCCTTAGGCTAGGCTGACGCCTTTTCACGTGAGCCTAGTCTAAGTCCTGCACGGGTCTCCCGTGCAGGCTGGAGCCGGGGCTCAGCTGTCTGATGACAGCTGAGCTCCTGCTCCAACGCCCGCGATCGAAGTTTACTTCGATCGCGGCAGTTTAACCCGTTAAACTTGTTTACAGAGGGAGTGCGCTCCCTCTGTCACCCATCGGCGGCCCGCAAATGCAATCTCCGATGGGGTGTCATGGCAGCCGGGGGCTTGATAAAAGCCCCCAGGTCTGCCCTGGACATATGCCTGTTAGGACGTGCCGGAGGCACGTCTTAACAGATTGCCTGTCAGATTTACACTGACAGGCAATAATGCTCTGGTATACGAAGTATACCAAAGCATTATAGCAGCGATCTGAAGATCGCACAGTAAAGTCCCCTAGTGGGACTAATGAAATAAGTAATAAATGTGAAATAAAGATTAATAATAAAAATTACAGTAAAAAAATAAATAAAACAATTTTTTCCATAAAAAGTGGTTTTATTTAGTAAAAGTATAAAAAAGACATAAAAGTACACATATGTGGTATCGCCGCGACCGTAATGACTCAGTTAATAAAGTTAATATGTAATTTAAACCGCAAGGTGAACACCGTAAAAAAAAAAACACAAAAAACAATGGCGAAATTGCAATTTTTTTCCATTGCCCCCCCAAAAAGTCATAATAAAAATGAATCAATAAGTCCCATGCACACCAAAACAGTACCAATCAAAACTACGTCTCGTCCCGCAAAAAACAAGTCAAAAAAATGTATATTGATGGAAAATAAAAAAGTTACGGCTCTTGGAAAGCGACGATGCAAAAACAAATAATTTTAGTTTAAAAGTGTTTTTATTGTGCAAAAGTCGTAAAACATAAAAAACCTCTACATATGTGGTATCACCGTAATCATACCGACCCATAGAATAAAGGTAACATGTTATTTACGCCGCATAGTGAACGGCGTCAATTTAAAAACGCATAGAACAATGGTGGAATTTCAGTTTTCTTTTATAATCCCCCCAAAAAAAGTTAATAAAAGTTAATAAAAAAAATAATATGTACCCTAAAATGGTGCTATTAAAAAGTACAACTAATCCCGCAAAAAACAAGCCCTCATACAGCTATGTAGACGAAAAAATAAAAACGTTATAGCTCTTTGAATGCGACTATAGAAAAACGAATAAAATAGCTTGGTCATTAGGGCTTATAATGGGCTGGTCACTAAGGGGTTAAACCCTCACACCTGATGGAAAAATTAATGGAAAAATAAAAAAGTTATGGCTCTTAGAATATGACAACACAAAACATTTATTTTTTTTAGCAAATAGTTTTATTTTTTTAAAAGTGGTAAAACATAAAACAAAACGTATAACTTTGGTATCGCAATAATTGTATCAACCTGTAGAATAAGGTGAATATGTCGTTTTTACCGACCTGATGAACGCCTTAAAAACAAAGCCCCCCAAATTATGGTGTAAGCGCTGTTTTTTGCCGATTTCACCCCACAAATAATTTTATTTCAAATTCCCAGTACATTATGCGGTACAATAAATGGTGCCATGAAAAACTACAACTTGTTCCGCACAAAACAAGCCCCATACGGCTATGTCGATGACGAAATAGAAAAGTTATGGCTTTTGGAAGGCGGGGCGGAAAAAACGAAAATTAAAAACTCAAATTGGCCTGGTCTTTAAGGGGTTAAAGAGGCTGTCAGTGTCCTGATAATGAATACACATGACCTCCAGCCTGGACGTCATGTGTATTCAGAATCCTGACACTTCTGAATCTTTTCTGTGAGATTCCAGCAAGCCACGCGTAATCTCGCGAGATTACGGAGGTAAACGAGATTTTGTTTCCCTTGCTGGAAATCTCAAAGAAAAGATTCAGAAGTGTCAGGATTCTGAGTACACATGACGTCCAGGCCGGATGATCATGTGTATTCATTATCAGGACACTGCAGTAACGTTAATCTCTGTGTATGTGGCTGCACATCGCTGCTGTGTAAATCAATGGAGAGGAGTGTATGACGCAGACTGGTCACTGATTGGTCAGCTTCATACACAATACACGCCCAGTTTGACATAATGAAAAAAACGCCCAGTTGTCCATTTCAAAGCTCATTTGCATATATATAAAATAGCTCATAACTTGGCCAAAAATGAAAGTTTAAAAAAAACAAAAACGTTACTGTTATCTACATTGCAGCGCCGATCACATGCAATAGGAGATAAGTAAATAAGTAAAAACGCCCAGATGTACATACACAATACACACCCAGTTGGACATAACTTTAAACACGCCCAGTTGTACATAAGAAAGGCTCCTTTGCAGAAATATAAAAATGCTCATAACTTGGCCAAAAATGCTCCTTTTTGAAAAAAAAAACACCGTTACTGTAATCTACATTGCAGCGCCTATCTGCTGCAATACGAGATAGGGGTTTGAAAATCTGGTGACAGAGCCTCTTTAAGGTGGCAGTGGGCCCCCTTTACCTACTGGGCTTATGTGCAGGTTGCACATATGTGGTGTAACTGTACGATATGTTTATGTGTGTCTGTGTATTGTTTATGTGTTTATGATGTGTGTGTTGTTTATGTGTGTCTGTAGATATTACTGATGTGTTTTATCTGTACATGTTTGTATGATGTGTCAGTGTTGTGTATGTGTGTATATGTGTGTATATGTTTATCTGTATGTGTCTGTAGATATTAACAAAATGTTGTGTGTAAATGCGTAGGATATATGTTGTCTATGTGTGTATGATATATTTATTTGTGTCTGTGGACATTACCGATGTGTTTTGTCTGTCTGTATATGTGTATGATGTTTTGTGTATGTATTATATTTTTATGTGTGTCTGTGAATATTACTTGTGTGGTTTGTCTGTGCATCGTGTATATGTGTTTAGAATATGTGTGTTGTGTGTGTATCTATTTGTGTCTGAAAATATTACTGATGTGCTTTGTCTGTGTGATGTATAAGTTTATGTGTTTCTGTAGATATTACTTATGTATTTTGTCTGTATATGTGTGTATTATGTATGTTGTGTATGTGTATATGATATATTTATGTGTGTCTGTGGACATTAATGATGTGTTTTGTTTGTGTATCGTGTATATGAGTGTATTATGTGTGTTGTGTATGTGTGTATATCTCTCTCTATTTGTGTCTGTAAATATTACTGATGTGTTTTGTTTATGTATATGTTTATATTACGTGTGTTGTGTATGTGTGTATATCTCTCTATTTGTGTCTGTAAATATTACTGATGTGTTTTGTATGTGTGATGTATAAGTTCATGTGTTTCTGTAGATATTTCTGATGTGTTTTGTCTTCGTATCGTGTGTATTATGTGTGTTGTTTATGTGTGTATGATATATTTATGTGTGTCTGTGGACATTACTGATGTGTTTTGTCTTTGTATCGTGTATATGTGTGTATTATGTGTGTTGTGTATGTGTGTTACTGTATATCTTTATCTATTTGTGTCTGTTAATATAACTTCTGTGTTTTGTCTGTGTGATGTATGATGTGTATATAATGTGTGTATTATGTGTGTATGATGTGTGTGTGATGTGTGTCTGTGCTTTGCTACGCATATGATCGTCTCACCCCAAAATAAATTCCAGTATTACCATGAGATTTCCGGATTCATAGTCTGTATTTAGGGATCAACGAGTCGACTATAAAACAAGTTCTCCTTATTTTAGTTGTTGTAAAGAACTTTCACATAAAACGGGAGGCTATTATAACTGGTCTGTTGACATCTATATAAATTCCATTACCTGCTTAACAGGGTGAGAAATTGTACTCTGCTTAAAGTGAAACTATTACGTTTTTTTAATCAAAGTCTCTTTTTTTTTTCTCATTCGGAGAAAAACATTTTCTTCATTGTAATATCCCGGCTCTCTCTTCCATAGCGTGTTCTACTTCCTGCAAATTACCTCCACAATGTCCTCTCGAATTGTTTAGCCGCTCTCCAGCAAGACCTCTACAAGGGCATGATAACAGCTGTCAAGCTATCTGTACGCTGGGAATTTATATAAACATGCACAGAATATTTTCATGTACTATTATTATTTGGGAACAGGTTTTGCTGACAACCAAGTAGACGAATGTTGTCCATAGGGGTAGAGTCTGTGAAAGAGGAGGAAATAGAGATTTTGTCTTAAATTACATGCAATATCTAGAAAATCAATTCTACATTCTAGACTAGAAAATGGGGGATTTACTAAGCCATTTGCACCAAAAGAAGTGGCGTATAGGCACGCGCCAAATTTATTTAAGGCTTTATACACTTTTTGTAGCTTCCGCAACAGTTTTGAAAAGTTTCTAGAAAAAAGGGAGCGGTTAAAATGAGTCAGAAAAACACCCAAAATATTAATTGTTTAGCATAAAAATCTGAAATGAGAAAAAGGGGTCATATCCATTTTTTCTCAGAAACAGCGCCACTCTTGACCATGGAATATACCTGGTATTGCAGCTCAGCACCACTCACTTGAATAGGGTTAAAGAGGCTCTGTCACCAGATTTTGCAACTCCTATCTCCTATTGCAGCAGATAGGCGCTGCAATGTAGATTACAGTAACGTTTTTATTTTTAAAAAACGAGCATTTTTGGCCAAGTTATGACCATTTTTGTATTTATGCAAATGAGGCTTGCAAAAGTCCAACTGGGCGTGTTTAAAGTAAAAGTACAACTGGGCGTGTATTATGTGCGTACATCGGGGCGTTTTTACTTCTTTTACTAGCTAGGCGTTAGGAATGGGAGTGTATGATGCTGACGAATCAGCATCATCCACTTCTGTTCGTTAACACCCAGCTTCTGGCAGTGCAGACACACAGCGTGTTCTCGAGAGATCACGCTGTGACGTCACTCACTTCCTGCCCCAGGTCCTGCATCGTGTCGGCCACATCGGCACCAGAGGCTACAGTTGATTCTGCAGCAGCATCGGCGTTTGCAGGTAAGTAGCTACATCGACTTACCTGCAAACGCTGATGCTGCTGCAGAATCAACTGTAGCCTCTGGTGCCGATGTGTTCTCGCTCGTCCGACACGATGCAGGACCTGGGGCAGGAAGTGACGTCACAGCGTGATCTCTTGAGAACACGGCTGTGTCTGCACTGCCAGAAGCTGGGCGTTCTGGAGAGAAGTGGATGATACTTCTCATCAGAACGCCCAGCTAGTAAAAGTAGTAAACACGCCCCGATGTACGCACATAATACACGCCCAGTTGTACTTTTACTTTAAACACGCCCAGTTGTACTTTAGAAAGCCTCATTTGCATAAATACAAAAATGGTCATAACTTGGCCAAAAATTCTCGTTTTTTAAAAATAAAAACGTTACTCTTATCTACATTGCAGCGCCGATCTGCTGCAATAGGAGATAGGGGTTGCAAAATCTGGTGACAGAGCCTCTTTAAGC
The DNA here is from genome assembly GCF_050947455.1 of Rhinoderma darwinii. Taxonomy (NCBI): domain Eukaryota; kingdom Metazoa; phylum Chordata; class Amphibia; order Anura; family Rhinodermatidae; genus Rhinoderma; species Rhinoderma darwinii. The sequence continues at coordinate 18,363,201 of NC_134693.1, read as the reverse complement.
TGTAGTACCAGACACAGCCCATGAGCAAAAGTGGCACTATTCCTGGAAAATAAGCTGATTCTTGGTAATCCCACCCCAGGTTCCCTTATTGATGAGCAGAACAAAGCTACAGCTGTGTTGCAACACTGACACAACTCAACTATATGGCTGTGTCTGGTACTGGAGCTAGCCTTTCATTTGGGATAATGTGAATTTTGGATAGAGAATTAGTAAATCCGACCATTATATTATAAGTAAATTTCAGCAAAAAATATAATTTTCCATTTGAGTTCTCACCTGTAATCATTATGTTATATTTCACTGCTGTCTCTTGTAGGATTCTGAGTAATAAAGTATCAGGAAGAATGTGACTGGACTGTTTTAAAGCGATGATTCAAGAATGAACTGGGTGACAACCACAAATCTTCTTAACCCTGTGTATTCTGCTGTTTTCACTGAATCTCCTCCAGGTTGCTTCCTGCTTGATGTAGTTGATATGAGACTATAGCCAAGAAATTATCTCGACCTCTTCCTGCAGTGTGCTGGAGATTGCGTGATGCCTGTGACATGCATGCTGCTGTACAGGACACAGCCTGCAGCCCCTCCTGTGCCTTTGACTTTATTTAAAGGGAATGTGTTACCAGCAAAACATGTTTTTTTTTTTTTTTAGTTAAACAATTAGTGTATAGGTGATTAAACATTGTTCTAATTTTTTTTTTTTTTCACGAGTCAGGAAATATTATAAATTGGATTCAATTGGATTCTAATTTATAATATTTCCCATTGCTGGTCACTAGATGGAGCCATTCCCAAAATTGCAGCATTGCATGTGGTAAAGCAACCACATTGCTTTATGCTGCAAAATTGGGTAAAAAGCCCTCGCTCTAGTGAGCTCACAGAATCCCACCCTCCTTTATCCTGGCTAGTGCCGGGAGAAACGAGGGGTTTGAACGGTCTAACCTCCTACACTGTGTGTCGCCATTTTTTGAGCTAACACACAGTGTAGAAGGTTTACATACAGTAGTAAACACACACTGAAACACAAACATACATAGAAATCCCTTACCTGCTCCAGTCGCCGCCGCTCCCTCCGGTCCATCCGCTCCGTCTGCTGCCGCTGCTCCATGTGCACAAGTCCGGAAGCCGCGACCGGAAGTAGTAATCTTACTGTCCGGCCGCGACTTCCGGTCCACAGGAAAATGGCGCCGGACGGCGCGCATTTCAAATTGAACTGTGTGGGAGCGGCGCATGCGCCGTTCCCACACAGCGGCGTACATGTTAGTGGATGGAACGGGCCCCGTTCGCAGTCCCTATGGGACTGGAGCTGCCGTATTCCATGTCTGTATGTGTCGTTAATCGACACATACAGAAATGGAAAAAAAAATGGCAGCCCCCATAGGGAAGAAAAAGTGTAAAAATAAGAAAAAGTAACACACAAACACACAAATTAATCCAAACGTTTTTAATAAAGCACTAACATCTTTAACATATTAAAAAAAAAATTGTGGTGACACTGTTCCTTTAAATAAAGATGTGTTCTGACCACACATTCCTAAGTAATTTTGGTCAAAGTATCATGAGACATATAATTACTAGAGGTGATGCCTGCAGACAGTGAATTCAACATTCAAGATGGCAGCACAGAATCTGGAATATTCTCTTATAAGCAAGCTAGAAACGACATGGGGAAAATAGAAGAAGATTATTATAATATTGGCTAGGATAAGAAATGGTACATGGGCGTTGCTTGTGGGGAGAGGCATGTTGGCTTTTGGTGCTGAGTGCCTAGGGGCACCGACGAGTCACTTAGCTTTAGCCTGGGTGTTTAGGTACAGGGAGAAGCGAGCAGATTGGTTTTTGGGTTGGCAGGTATAATAATTACACTCATTACTATCATAATATATACTATTGCACCACTATTAAGCGTGGAGTACCCCAGAGGATTTTAGCTCCCTAATGAATAAGTGAATGGCAGAGTTTAGCCTGTTCGTAAAATATAACAGACCCGGACTATGTGTGAAGCGAAACCTCTGGTTAAGTAAATAGTAAATTAAATGAATGAACAATGGGAGTCACTGGAGAGTGTGGAACATTTGCACAGATAATGTCTTCAGGGAATATGTGTACACATGTAGATTTAAACATAAGAAAACCAAAAAGAGTCGTCCCTATTGAGGTCTTTATTTAATTATTAAAACACATACATACAGTCTGTTCATCTGAAGATTCTCGCCAGGAAAAAAAACCATAGAAAGATAAATACCGCCTGCTCTGATTTCTGACTTTTTTTTTTTTTCCTCTTTTTTTGAGTCGTCTATGAATAATTCACAAAGAAGACTGGAGAAGTGGCATATTCATTTTTTAGAAGATAAGTACATTGGATCTAGAAGGTTGATATTGAAATGTATTTGAAAATGACAAGTCTCTATTTTGTTGTATCTCTCCACCACTGAAATGTCAAAACTATTTCAGACACAATGCTATATAATTGAGACCATTTGTCCTTTCATAAAGTCAATTATATCAAAGAAAAAAAAAATACAAAAATGAAACATAAAATGTAAGTAGTCATTGACTTTGATTCCAGGGCTTGCGGTGAAAATAATTTTCTGACTATCAAAATTTTGTCTTTAGGTAGCCCGTGCAAACTCGAAAAAAGGTCAGTTTTAAAACAACATTTCAGGAATTTAATTGCAATTAATATAAAACAGGGGATTAAAATATTAAAGAGTATATGGCATAGTTCTCAATGGAAGGTCCAGAGATGAGAGGGAAAAAAACACAGTGTGTATGCACCAGGTTATACTATGAGGCCATGTTCACACGTAGCGGAATTGCACTTGAATTCCGCTGCGGACACTCCGCAGCGTTAATCCGCAGCGGAGCCGTTTCTCCATTGACTTCCACTTTTATTTAGCAGTGTTCGTTTAGACGATGCGGAAAATTCCGCTGCGGAGCATAGGCTGCGGAGCGGAATTTGGTGTCCGCAGCATGCTAGGGCTGTTGCGGAGTTGTGGCGGACTGGTTGCGGACTCATGGCGGAATTTCTCCATTGACTTCAATGGAGATTCTAAATTCCGCAATGAAGTCCGCAGCTGTCATGTACATGTTATGTGTGCTGCGGATGAGTCTTGCTTTTTTGACATGACATTTCTTCATTCTGGCTGGACCTATGTATTTCTAGGTCTACAGCCAGACGGGGCTCCCGTAGTCAATGGGGCTCCCGTAATTATGGGAGCGTTGCTAGGAGCCGTCAGTAAATAGTCACTGTCCAGGGTGCTGAAAGAGTTAAGCGATCGGCAGTAACTGTTTCTGCACCCTGGACAGTGACTACCGATCCCAATATACACCAACCTGTAAAAAAAATAGAAGTTCATACTTACCGAGAACTCCCTGCTTCTGTCTCCAGTCCGGCTTCCCAGGATGACGTTTCAGTCTAAGTGACGGCTGCAGCCAATCACAGGCTGCAGCGGTCACATGGACTGCCGCGTCATCCAGGGAGGTCGGC